>NW_027125568.1:0-227827 GCF_009792415.1 Cryptosporidium ryanae
GGAGAACAAGGAATGGCACATTTAAATAATAAATTGATAAGCCACTTAAATAAGATAGGTCTATCATTGATAAATAATGATTTTGGATTAAGTATTGTGAAATCTATAATTTTTGATCAGAGCTTGAATATACTACCGTCAATACTTTCAATACAACCAGCAAATTGGAGCAATTTCATTAAAAACACTCCTATAAGATACTCAATTCTCGAAGAAGTCACAAATATAAAGGGGGAAAAAATTGAAATAGGAAAAAATTCTATTTTATTTACAATACCAGAGGATGAAAGAATGAAATTTATTATTGATTCGATTAAAGAAATTTGCTGTGAAATTTTCAATTTATTAGAAAATCCTGAAATAGATGATTCATTACACAATATAGGGGCAGATTCATTGTCAGCTATTGAATTTAGAGATTCAATATGTAATAAATTTGAAATTACACTTCCAAACACAGTTTTATTTGATTATCCAACAGTTAGGGGCCTTTCAAATTATATATACCAGAAATCATTCGAATTTAATAATTATGGTAAGATTTCAGAAACTATACTTGAAATTGGCGATACTAAGCCAGATATCGCTATAATTGGAATTGCTTGTCGTTTACCAAATAAAATTACAGAGATTAGTGAACTATGGAATTTACTTTATAATTCTGGAAATAGTGTAGGAAAAATACCATATAATAGATGGGAAAATGAGTTATTTTATTCCAAATCTGGAACCTCGGGAATATATACGAATATGGGTAATTTTATAGAGGGAGTGGAGTTGTTCGATATTGAAAACGTTAAAATATCACCAAGTGAATTAAATTATATTGATCCCCAGCAACGTTTGATGGTGGAAATTAGTTTTCTTTCAATAAAAAATTCTGGTGTAGAGGTAAATACTCTTTCAAAGTCTACAACTGGAGTCTATATAGGGTGTTCTTCAAATGACTGGCCTATAATCACAAATATGGCTTCAATTTTACCAGGTCCATTTACTGGAACAGGAATTTCACCTTCAATTATTTCAAATAGGGTATCATATACTTTTGGGTTCCAAGGTCCTTCATTTACAATTGACTCAGCTTGTTCGTCTTCACTAGTTGCAGTTGATTCTGCAGTTGTTAAATTAAATAATAATGAAATTGAATATGCAATTGTGGGTGGAGTTAATCTTCTTCTTGCTCCCCAGTCATTCATGGCCTGCTGTGGAGCAAATATGCTTTCAAAAGACGGAATTTGTAGAACTTTTGATAATGAAGCAAACGGATACGGAAGAGGTGAAGGATCTATTTCGTTGCTTCTAACAAATCTAACAAACGCAAAAAAAAATAAAAGTAATATTATTGGAATAGTGAAATCTACATCCATAAATCAAGATGGAAGAAGTGCTATAATAACAGCTCCTAATGGACCTTCACAACAAAAGGTTATAAAACACGCAATTTCAAAGGCGAACATTTATCCATCACAAATTAAATACATCGAGACACATGGGACCGGAACAAAGTTAGGTGATCCCATTGAATTCAATGCACTCAAAGCTGTTTTTAACAGCGAAAATGGAGACTTAGCTTCGGCCATTTTTTTAAATAGATATAATCCACTTTATATAGGAGCAATAAAAGCAAATATTGGTCACCTGGAAGGTGCTGCAGGTATAGCAGGTCTTCTAAAATTATTACTTGTAATGAATTATGGTATTGCTGTGCCAATACCAAATCTAACAAACATTAATCCCTTTATTGAAACAAAAGATTTCAACGTAATATTCCCAAATAAAGCAGAAATTATGGCTACTAACGAAGATTCTAATTCCATCTTTGGTGGTGTTTCCTCTTTTGGTTTCGGTGGGACAAACGCTCATGTAATTATTGAGTGTAACTTAGAAAACTCACTTAAAAATATTGAATTTTTCAATAAAAAAAGAATTTATTCGAGACATGAAAACTTCTGTTGGGCAGATACAAAACATCCTTTGATATCAGAAAAAATACTAATTTATGATAATGAGAAAAATGATAAAGAAAAAGAACAATTGTTATTCAGAAGAATAAATGAAAAAACATCAAAATCAACTCAATTTATTCTTGAATTTAATGATGAGGTAAAATATTTGTTTTCGGATCATATTATTGATAAAAAGATTATTTGGCCAGCAGCTGCTTATTTAGATAGTATTTTTGCAGCAGCAAGGCACATATTTATTTGTAACAACAATCAAATATCCTTTTCGAAAAGGAAATTAAAAATAACTTTAACTAACATTGTATTTGAACAGCCACTAATAATAAATAAAAACGATAAAATTCAATTATTCTCTGATATCGATTCAAGAACAAATGAATTTAGAATTTCCTCTGAGATCATAAGAGAAAAAAATACATATAAATATACTCATGTAACCGGAAAAATAGCAGAAACGGAAAATAGAGATTATTTAGGAAATAATTTAACGTTTAGTGAACTTAAAAAAAACATTGAAAATGAAATAGATGTTTCTAATATTTATAAAGAACTAAATGAAATGGGAATTTCTTATGGAAATAAATTTAAAACGATTCAAAAAGCATGGAGACTAAAGTCAGAAACAGAATGTATGGCAAAAATTAGTATAATCACAAATCAAAATGTTCATTTAGATGATTCTACAAATTTGTTTTCATCCTTAAACTTAATTGATTATAATTATATTTTCCATCCAAGAATGATGGATGGTGCCTTGCAATCATGTTTTATTTGTATACATAATATGAAAAATAAAGAAAACAGTTCCGTTTGGGTTCCATTTTCAGTCTCAGAAATAATAAATAATATTTCACAAAATGTTGTTTTAGAGGCTTGGGTTCACTGTAAAGTATTATCTGTAGAAACCAATGAAAGACCTATCTTATTTAAGTGGCTTATCAATTTATTATTTAAATGTGCCATTCCTTGTTCTCCCCATGGTCCCCATTGTAAGCTAATACCTGGATATCCAATACTTCTTCTATACTCAATGATTGAGTCCATTGTTGAATTGGCTCCGGAATAAATTGTCTGACCAATGTTCCCCGTAAGTGCACTAATTGAAGAAAATCCAATGAAATAAGTACAATTTTTGCCTATTAATGAGTTATGTAAGTTTACTAGTCCACTTATTTTTGCTGAATTCACTTTCCTTATTGAATCATCAGTTGTATTTTGAATATTGGAATCAATTAGTGTTCCTGCCATATGTATCACTCCAATACTTTGATATTCTTCATATAATTTGTTTATTGAGTTCCTAACTTGACTTTCAATAGAAACATCACATCTTTCTATCGATATCTTTCTTTTGGTTTCTTCACACAATTCATTCCACTTACTTGAATTTAGAATTGAACTTTCTGGGTCCCTACTTAAAAGAAATACTTTATCAATTTTCATATCTTCTATCAACCATTTTGTTAAAACCATACCTAATGCACCTAAACCACCTGTAATAATATGACATGTTTCTGAAATGTCTTTATTCACTGTTATTTCGTTGCTTTTTATTTCTTGGTGTGACAACTTTGGAGTATATATATTATTATCACGTACGACAAATTCAAATTCACCAGATTTCTTTGATAACTCTTTATTGGAAATTATTTTTTGTACTATTTCTGATTGTTTAATTTTAATAAATTCATCACCATTTTCGTTACAATAAAATAGTGAATAATCGAAGTCAATCAAATAAATGTTAGCCCTAGAAAATAATTCTATTCTCGCTGACCTCGTAAATCCCCATACCCAAGAGGTATATGGCTGAATTTTGAAATTCTTATCAATAAATACTGAATTACCTATTAAAAAGTAAATATCAAGTACCTTGTCATTTTTTTTATTTTTTAATAAATTTTGTATTAGTCTATTACATGATATTTCAATATTTTCAGATAATTTAAACATATTATTATCTAAAACTATGTCTAAATTGTAAAAGTTTTTAGTGCATATATTAAATACAATTCCTTCAATTTTAGAATTTAAATCTATTTCAGTGTAATCACTGTATTTTATTATATTAAATCTATTTCCATTACTTAACATTTTTAAAATGTAATCTTCATCATCCATATTGAAGTTAATATATAATAATTTATCCTTTTTTGAATTCTCATCCAATAATATTAAATCGCTTTTTTTCCAAATAGTTTTCCAGGTTTTACCCACAGAAACAAGTTCACTCTTATTTTTTTTAAAAGGAACAACTAGAACACTTAATTTTAATATTAATAGACTTTTTTCAATTCCAAAATCGTCTATTAACCATATCTTTGTATTTATTTCACTTTCACACTCAAGTTTGCAATCCAATTCAACAGAATATCTAGAATTGCAATTTATTTTCTCAAGATCAAATGATTCTGAAAAGACAATTTTTTTAATTTTTTCAATAGTTAGGTTTTCCATTCCACTATTTTCTCCTAATAATTTTGAAGAGTGTATTACCAAAAGAAGAATACATGGATGGATTGATAAACTAGACTCGAATCCAAATTCATATTTTGGAACTTTAAATCTCATTCTAAGACAAAGATCATCATATTTAGTTGAATATATTAATTTTTTTATTTCTTTTGGAATATTTGTGTTTTTAAATACATTTGTATTTTGAGAAAAACTAGATCCATAAATGTAATTATCCTTAAATTTTTCTTTTTCAGACTTAATGACAAATAGTGAAGCGATTTTAAGCCCATTTAATAAATAAATTGAATGATTGTTATCCCTAGAATTTAGTTTTAAATTGAGCTTTTTTTCACTATTAATAAGCAAATTAGTTAATCCAATAATACCCTCTTGTGATTCAATTGAAAATTCGATTATATGTTCAGATTTTTCAGTTACTTCGCTGAGTAGTAACTCTAAAATAAGTGAAACAACGATTAATGATGAATTATTAAATTGAATTTTGCCTTGATTTTCATCAGAATATCTATTAAATAATATTTTGGCAACTTGAATATCATATTCTGAAGTTCTATTTTCCAATTTTAAGGGGTGTTCAAAAGTCCTTAGTGGATATTTTTCTGGATTTGAAAATTTGCTAATTCTCCTGTAAATATCAATGATATTTTCAAAGAAATCAATAAAAGAATTTTCGTTTTTAAGAACCATTAACGTTTTATCTTCTATTTTTTTTAGACAATTTTTATTTATATTGAATGGATTTAATATTATTGCCCTTGACGAATTAATATTTATATTATCAATATTTACAATGGAATCAATCATTTCAGTTTCACTGTAAATCCTGACACCTCCAGAGAATTTTTCAATAATTTCTTCTTGTTTAAATTCATGAATTTTTAATACAGAGCTTTCTATTGTCTCTTTTCCAATAATTAAATCTATCATAACTGAACCAATTCCTTTTCCAATAATTCCGTCAGGATATATTCCTTCTGTAATAAACAAGTAGTATGTAGAGTAGTAAAATGCAAATAGAAACAAATTAATCTCACAAATGTCTTTGGAATCTTGATTTCTATTTGCTACAAAATAATTTTCATTAATAAGTGAAATGCAAATTCCTGTTAATTTATCTATCAAGTTAATACAATATTCATAATAAAACTTAAATACTGGTTTGTTTTTGATTAAACTTAAAGTTTCAGTTTTTAGAAGTTTTATTTTGTTAATATTAAAATCATGATAGTTTTCAGAGTAAATTATAAATATGGTTCCAGAAATTACTAATGGAATTCTTTTGCTGACCTCTATTATTGCATGTGAATTGGTTCCACCAAAACCAAAAGATGAAACGCCACCTATATAAGATTGAGTTGAAGAAATTGTAAGTGAAGTCTCTTTTTTTGGAAATGTAATATTTGTATCATCTAAACTAATGTATTTATTCAATTCATTAAGATGTAAATTAGGAGGTGAAACGCCGTTTCTTAATGATAGTAGTAGTTTTATTAATCCTGCAATTCCTGCAGTTGCCTCCAAGTGACCGATATTTGATTTGAGTGCACCAATAACTAATTTATTTCGTGAGTACTTGTAAACAGATTTTATTGACTCAAATTCTATTGGGTCACCAAGTTTTGTTCCGGTTCCGTGCGATTCAATCATTGAAATATCCTCAATTTTAATTTCTGATTTTTTTAGTGCATTTTCGATAACTGAAATTTGTGATAAACTACTTGGAGATGTGAGAGAGGCTGTCCTCCCATCTTGATTTACTGCTGTCCCTCTTATTATTCCAAATACCCTCTTGTTATTATGATCAATTTGATTTACTCGCTTTATAATTACTGTTGCGATTCCCTCTCCTCTACCAAACCCATCTGCAGATTCGTCGAAGCTCTTGCATATTCCATCTGGGCTCAACATATTTGCTTTGCTAAAAACATAAAATAAATTGGGAGTTGTAATGACTTGAGTTCCAGAAACAATTCCCATATTACAAATTCCCATAGAAATGTAATTGCATGCTGAATCCAATGCAACTAAAGATGATGAACATGCAGTGTCAATTGTAATTGATGGTCCTTTAAGACCAAAAATAAAGGATACTCTATTTGACACTATTGATCCTGCAGTTCCGGTTCCTAAAAATACTGAATTACTTGTTTTGTTATTAAGCAGATGTAAGGACCAATCGATGTTACAAAACCCAACAAAAACACCTGTATTTGTATTTTTTATTGATTCAGTGGAATAACCACTCATTTTCAATGCTTCTGAAACTGATTCTAATAAGTGTCTTTGTTGAGGATCAATTATACGCGATTCTGCGACAGAAATTCCAAATTTATCATTATTGAATAGTTCTGATCCAAGAATAGTTGATATATTTTTTGTTATACTTTTTGTTAACTTATCACTGTCCCATCTTGAATATGGGATAATGTTGACACCGCATCTACCCAAAATTAACGACTTCCAGAAAGAAGAAAGTGAATTTACTCCATTAGGTAATTTGCAACTTGCTCCAACTATTGCATATTCTTCCCTTGCATGTATATTCAGTGTCAAATTATTGGTTTTCAACTTATTTATATCGCACACATTTTGAATATTTGATTCGATAAAATAATTCACGAGTTCATTAATTGTTGGGTAATCAAAAAAAGTGGAAATCGATATTTCAATTCCGAATTCTTTTGACAAAATGTTTCTCATTTCTGTGATTCCAAGTGAATTTATGCCAAGATCTCGAATTGGAGTTTTGAGAAGAATGTCTTCAGCGACAGAACTTTTAATTTCATCATTGATGAAATTAAAAACAATTTCTTTTATCTTTTTAGAAAGCTCTTTTTTAATAAAATGTTCTTCACTTTGATTTGTTCTCCCTTCAAAAAAAATTTTCTCATGAAAATCGAGTTTTCTATTAATTGAACATAATGAACGGTTTTTTAAAAATATTAGATCGTCAAAATGTTTTGTTTTTATTTCAAAGTTTGATAATTGTCCATTATATCTTCTATTCTCAAGAATTCTAACAAATTCACTACAATTTTCTTTATTACTAAATACAAATATCAAATCTCTTAGTTGAAAAAATGTAGTAATTTCATGTATTTTCCATGCTTCCTCTACTGAACAACAATTATATTTAATAATGATTGCATCTACTTTTATTTTACAAATGTAGTCAAATATAAAATTGATCAAGTCTTGTTTTACTGTTAAGGTTTTTTCTTTTTCGTTTGTTAATATTTTTGTTTGATTGACTATAGAAATGATATTATAATCCTCCAGTGAATTAATTGTAAATACAACTTCTCCGCAGGTGTCAATATTATTTTTTGCTATATGTAATCTATTATAATTTATTTTTTTTATGGTAAAAGGTGTAATGTATGTATGAATTCCAAAAGTATCAACGATGTCTTCCGAATATTTTTTTTCATTTGATAGTATATCAAATATAGACAATTCATGATAAACTATATCACTTCTTATTTCTTTATATGCATTTGAGTAAAAATGTTCGATAAATATTAAAACACCTCCAAATTTGAGATGATTAGATGATATAAATTGGCAGCTGTTATCACTGATAATTGCTTCAATAATAAAATTATCACTTTTAGTAAGGTTCTTCATTTTTTCATGAAACTCCTTTTCCCCATCAATTTTTAAAACATTCTTTATACCAACATGAATCAAATCCTCTTTAATCTTATCTTCTTTCACTAAAACTATAATTTTTGTTTTTAATTCAAGTAAATAGTATATAATTCCAAGGAGCGAACCACTTAATTTCAAGTTGACTATAATATAATCATTAAGTGATGAATTAGATAGTATATCGATAACACTTGTTAAAATAGGTTTAGATACTGTAATTAAGGATGCTTCTTCGTAAGAAATATTTAAAGGTTTATTATTCAATGAAAATTCATTGGTTTTAATGAATGTTCGGGATAAATCATTTGATACACCACAAACAGCATCTCCGATACTTAAGTTACTACTCTCATATGGTATTGAGATCACTTTTCCAGAAAAACCAAATAATATTCCTTTTTTTGTGTTAAATGGACAGACAGATTGAAGTAAAACTCCTACTTTATTATCTATAATTTTTCCTTGATTTTTAGAATATTTAATTAATTCTTCAATGTAAGAACTATAATTCTCACACAATAAAGGATATAGATTAGATAAAATATTCAAATTTATCACAGCATAATTTATTGATATAACTACTTTCCAAGTGTCTCTTATACCATAAAACTCCTCATCGCAGAATTCTTGTGAATATTTAAATAAAAATAAGGCTGAGTGTTGATAATCAATGCTATCCTTATTTAAAAGTAAAACAATTTCAGCATTATTAGTGTTTAAAAATCTGAAGTCGTTTATGAAAGATCTTATGTTATTTATTTTATATTTATAGTTGTCGATAGTTTCTTTAGCCTTATTGAATATTTGCTCCTCAACATTACTAGAAAGTTCAACAGCGAATTTTTCAATGATAATATTATTTTTTTGATATTTACAATTGATTGGTATGTCATTAATAGTAGAATTAAAGCATTTAAACGTTTCATTTCTCAATTCATTATTTATTTTAATGCATTTAATTGTACAATCTGAAATGAGTTTAACACCAGGAATAGAAAACCCAAGGTATATTTCTTTATTATTTAGTTGGTTTTTCTCAACAGACCATATTGAAAAATAATATTTGTTGTTAATTTTCTCTGTTTTTGATAAAATTAAGCAGTAATCATATTCATTAGTTTTATTGTAATAATTAATTTCAGATATTTCAACTCCCATTCCAGTATTAATTTCTAATTCGTTCGCAATTGAGGTAAACTTTTTTGATATACTATTGATAGTTGTGTCCATTTCATTAACTATAATCGAATAATTAATTTTTTGAACTTCTCCATTAGAAAGCTTTATAAATACGTTGTTTAATACGACATCGTTCCTATTTATAATCAAGAAATTATTCCAATAGTAAGGCTTCCTTCTAAAATTCTTGTATTGATTGTTGTAAATATATTTTATAATATCTAAATTATTCTTTTCAACACCAATTATTGTGTGCGAGTTGGTACCTCCAAAACCAAAAGAAGAGACTCCACCATATAAAATATCGTAATCTGCGTTTATCTTGGTATTCTCCATTGGGAACTGAATTTTATTATTTTCATAATTAATTTCTGGGTTTAGTTTTTTTAAATTATTGTTCCCAATAACAATGGATCTGTGCAAACTTAATAAAAGTTTAATCAAACCAATAATTCCAGAGGCTGCAAATGGGTGTCCAAAATAGGATTTTCCACTACTTACGAATAAAGGACACTTCCGACTAACAGAACAATATGAATCGTATAAAGCAGATGCCTCTATTGAATCCCCAATCAGTGTTCCAGTACCATGTGCTTCTATAATTGAAACTAAAGCTGGACAGATGTTTTCTTGGCTTGTGAGTGCGTTTATTATGCATTTTTTTTGAGAAATTCTGCTTGGTGCAGTAAGAGATATCGATCTTCCATCTTGATTTACTGCAGAGCCGGAAACATATCCAAGAATCCTTTTTTTTTGCGTTAAGCATTCTCCTTGTGGAAGTATCACAATTGCTGCAACTCCTTCTCCAATTCCAAAACCATCTGCAGATGAATCAAATGATTTGCACCTTCCATCCTTTGAAAGCATCATTGATTTTGAAAAAATAACAAAAGCTGTCTTATCTAATATTACTTGTGTTCCTCCAACAATAGCACCCGAACATTCATTCTTTTTAATATTTTGTATTGCAATATTTAAAGCTACAAGCGAGGAAGAGCATGCAGTATCTATAGTTAAAGATGGACCTGTGAAACCAAACAAATAAGAAATTCTATTAGAAATAATTGATGAGGACTGCCCAGTTCCAGTATATGCATTTATAGAATCCAAATCAGATAGTTTATATATCCAGTCACTCGAACTACAACCAATAAAAACACCAAAATTGAAATTAGACGAGTAATTTTTATTCTTAAAACCTGCAATATGAAGCGCATTGTAACAAACCTCAATCATTAATCTCTGTTGAGGATCCATTTGAAAAATTTCATATTCGTTAATCTTAAAGAGAGAATTATCAAACAAATGTATGTTTTCTATAAATGCTCCTTTATTACAATAACTCTTTCCGGGTAAGGCCTCGTTTTCATTAAATGAATTATCCCAACTGAATCTGTGCCAAGGTGATTCAATGATGAAGTCAATATTCCTCTCAAGAAGGTTCCAGAAAATACCTATTGAGTTGTTTGACATCGGAAAATTACCATCAAGCCCAACTATACAGATTCTTTGTGAATCAATAGATTTAGTGTCACACTCGGGAATGTTATTATTAAACCCTATATTTTTGAAATATTTTTCTAGCTTAAAAAAATATTTCTCTCTTTCAATATCTTTTTCATCATTGAATTCAACCTCAATCTTAGAATTTTCGTTGAAAGAAAACGTTTCATATAAATAATCTACCATTGAATTCACCGAACTGCAATCAAATATCATAGTTTTTGGTATTTCTTCATCTATTTCGAGTGATATTTTATTCAAAATTTCAATTGCAGTCAAAGAGGTTATTCCAATATCAAATAGAGAATCATCTAAAGAATAATCTACTTTAGTAGGGAGAAATGAATCTATTGAATTGATAATTATTCCCTGAATCCATTCTCTTCTTTTATCGGGGGATATTTTATTTATAATAGTTTGCTTTTTGTTTTTCTTATCTTTTGTTTGAGCTATAAAATTTTTTATTTTGCAAACAAAATCCCTATCAGGTTGGCATTTTTCTTTTTTATCTCTTATCATCAATACACCCTTATCAATATTAATATTCATTATTGAACCTTTCCACTTTAGGTTAACCAAATCATTAAGAAATTTGTACGTTGTTAGTTTATCCTTCATGAAACCACTAAGAACAAAGCAATCGTTTTTAATCCATGTATAAAAACTGTCTTCAATGAAGGATACTGTCAATGAAGGTAAATTTAAAGACTCCCTCAAAAATGTCAACTTTTCAAATATTATCCTAGAATAGCAATTCTCACCCTTTACTTGAATAAAACTTACTGAAAATAAAAATAAAATGAAAAATGTTAGATTTATGCCTAAGTAAGACATTATTTCGTTCATATTCCAAACAATTACTCTTTTAGATGTATATTTTTTTGACTCTTCATATTTGGAATCATCTAAATGAATGTAACCTTTTATTTCAGAATCATTGTGTTCGAGTAAAATTCTTTCAATACAATTTAGTAGTGATGCCTTATCGTGTGAGTAATAATCATAAATTTTAATGTTCGCTTTAATTTCAAGAAGTTCCAAGGGAACTTCTTGATCACCAACATAACGAATTAAAACAAGATTTCTGAATCCAATTGAAATTAGGCAATTAATAACAGGAATAATTCTTAAATCAAATTTACCTGTAAATATTATTGTGCCTAATCTTCTGAAAATCATTTTTTGGATGCCTTTATTAACATCCGGCGTTACAAATTCGAGATTGAGTTCATTATTATGATTTCTTTTAAAATATTCTTGTTTCCACATACTTTTATAATCTAGACTTTGTTCATCGGAGTAAATTTTATATCTCGGGATATCAAATTTACTATTTATTATATTAGTTCCACAACTACCTATTTCAATCAAACAATCTGGAACCAATGATTCATGAAGAGAAAGCTTACAGCCAAGAGATGAAACCAAATTCAAGATATTTTTTTCCATGTTTCCAATAACAAAAATCTCTACTTGTTTGCTTGGTAATTTTATGTTTAAAATATTAGTAGCCATACCAAAGCACAAATTTTCCGCAATATTTCGGTTCACAACCTGACCTATCTGAATGACTATTTTATTGTATATTTTCAACGGGATGTTTTCAATAGAGTGTTGAATTATCGGTAGATAAATTATATCATTGAAACTCAAACCATAATTTATTTTGTTGACATCTATAATAAACAATTTTTCAAGTTCTATTAAAACAATATCTCCAATGAATAACTTGTTACCAAAATTAATATTTGAATTAGGTAAGAGAACATATAAACCCAAAATACTAGATTTTTGTTCTGAATGAATTATTCTGCCACAATGATATGAGTGTTGATTAAAAATGTAATCAATGACCACAAAAACAGCACTACATAAATTGATATCATATTTATTATTTCTTAAGTCAACAATATCATAATTATCTATTTTATTTATAATTAAATCACTGCAATAAAGCCTTCCATTCCTAAAACAACATTCATTCTCTCTTTGGTTATCTAATATAAAATCAATATATTTTATATCATCCAGGTCAGTTAGATAAATGTCATTTCCACATTTTTCTCTTAAACTCTTCAAATAATCCCAAATAAAGCGTATTTTTATTTTAAAATTTTGATTTTTAAAATTTATTGCATCCGATGTAAATACCCACCATGTAATTGAATTGGAATTTTTAATTTTTGTTTCGGAAGAAATGATGCCGTTAATTGAGTCTATTTTGTCTATTTCTGTTTTGTTGTCCAGGCAACTATTTGATGAAAAATGATTTATTATTAATATATTCAAATTTGATAAGCTAAATATATATGTTTTTAACTCCGATATACTTGATATCAAATAAACCTCTGGATAGATATTAATTAGTCTATTATAAATTTCCGTTGCAAGGAAAACTAATACTTTATCATATCTTTCATTTTTTCCATTGCTTACATTAAACTTCCAATTTTCTTGAAGCATGATGTTATTTTCATAAATACTTAATTGAGATGAAAT
The DNA here is from genome assembly GCF_009792415.1 of Cryptosporidium ryanae. NCBI lineage: Eukaryota > Apicomplexa > Conoidasida > Eucoccidiorida > Cryptosporidiidae > Cryptosporidium > Cryptosporidium ryanae. The sequence goes on from NW_027125568.1 coordinate 13,275, forward strand.
ATTTTCTATTTTACTAGCTTTCTTTAAGCACATATTTCTAATCTCAATTATCGAATTTTTTAAGTCATTACAAGTATAAAATAAAGCATTTGCGGAGATGTAATCTTTTTTGTTACTATCAACCACTAAATACATTAGTATTTTATCTGTATAATTGAATTCTGAAATATTAATAAATTCAATTTCTGTTGGTATATAAATTGAATTACAATCAATGATTTTTTTAAATTCCGCTGTTAATACAATTGAATGAATACAAGACTCAAGTATTTTTGGATGAATTTTCATATATCTATCAATTGAATAAAATAGACCCATATTATTACCAGAGGGCTCAATATCAATAGGAAATGCAGAAATACTTAAATTTAGAATCGATAAAGAGTTATTATCAAACAACTTTATCTTTTTTATTGATTTATAAGAATCATCAATATTATAATTCATTAATTTTAGTTTATCATAAATATCGTTTCCTGATAAAAAAAATATATTATTATCATCTGTTTCCCAGTTTAATATAACTGGATTCGTATTTTCTAACTCAATTATTTCTTCAAAATTAATATCTGCAATAAGATGAATATTTTCATTGTTTTTAATCCCTTTGCTACTCTCGTTTTTGTATGATGATATTTTAACTCTTCTATGTATATCAATAGTTGTTTTCAACATACTTCTTTCTATTTCAGTAGTGTATTCTGAGAATTCCCATGGAGAAAATATTTTGATTTCTCTAAGTTGAAATTTATCATTTTTACACTTTTTCATATTTTTATCTCTTGAATTCATTCTTAATTGATGAATTATGTCATCTACTGCAGCAAATATAACCTCAAATAGTGCCATTTCAGGCATAATATTCAAGCCATTTCTTAAATACCCTTCAAAAAATTGAGTAATGTTATCTGTTTGAGGTGTTATATAACAAAATTCTTTTGTTTTACCTTTAATTTCCTCTAAAAGTGGTGAAGTTACTCTCTTTAATAAAAATGGATGCATCATTTCACTCCATGGAAAATGTAAGTCACTTCTCAAAAGTTCTAATGATTTTTCTTGTTTAAAAGAATGTTGATCCTTACAAATTTTCCTTTTCAATTTATAAATAACTTCATCAACATTTATTTTTTGAGTTTTGTCCATTAGATAAGTGAAATCAGCAGCCTTAATAATTGATTTCGAAGATGATTTTACTAAAGGTACAAGTAATGGAGTTGGTCCAACCTCTATTATGCTTTTTATTTTAATATTATTCTCAATAAGGTAGTTCTCTAAATTTAATATCATTGGGTAGAATTTAACTGTTTTTATTATCTGTTTAGACCAATATTCAATATTTGAAAATTCGTCATTAACCTCTGATCCTAAAATACATGAAAAGATTACAATATTATCGTTTTTCTTACTGAATGATTTATCAATAAACATTTTTTCTAATCTTTTACTTGTTTCAAGTAGTAATCTTGAATGGAATCCTTGAGATACAGGGAGGACTTTACAAGAATTTTTAGAATCTAATAAATTTAAAATTTTCTCAACTTGTGACTTTTCCCCACTTATTACACAGTTCCTTGGTCCGTTTATTACTCCCACATCTACTTTTAAAGTTTCTTCTTTAGATAGTTTTTGTTCAAATTCTAATATTTTAGAATTTACTTCCTCATATGTGCGTCTTACTGCGACCATTGTTCCATTGTTTTCTTGTTTTGATATCAATAGTCCCCTATAGTATATTATTTCGAGGGCCATTTCGATTGTCATTATTTCTCCAATAACAGCCACTGAATATTCACCAATTGAATGACCAAATAATATATCTGGTTTTATTCCCTCACTTTTTAATAACATTGCAATTCCATATTCGATTGAAACTATTGCAAGTTGCTCATAAATTTCAACATTTATTTTTTCTCTATTTGAATTTCCAAAAACGAAATCTTTCAGTGGAATTTCTAGATATTTACTAGTTAAATTCGAACAAAGGTCTATACACTCCCTAAAAACTTCATTGTTGAAATAAAGGTCCTTTCCCATATTTTCATATTGAGAGGCCTGTCCAGTGAACATAAAAACTACTTTCTCATTTGTTTCATCTTTCAATGGATTTCTTTTCTCGAAACCTTTAACAATAATATGACAATTTGAACCACCAAATCCAAAAGAAGATACTCCACCTATTAAATTACCTTTCCTTATTTTCCAAGTTGAATTTTGAGGAAAAGTAAAATTAAAGTTATCTGTTTCTATATGAGAGTTTATATTTCTGAAATTCATTAAAGAAGGTACTGCACCAAAGGATAAAATAGTCAACAGTCTAATAAAACCAACAACTCCAGCAGCACCTTCTAAATGACCAATTTGTGGTTTTACTGTGCTTAAAATGAGTATATCATCATTATTTCTTTTTTCAAATTCCCTTTTGTACACTTCTTTAATTGCTGCAAATTCTACTGCATCGCCAAGCAATGTACCTGTTCCATGGCATTCAATATATGCTGGTTTCAAAGAGTTATTCCCTGAGTTCTTTCTTGCAGAACTTAAAGAATCAAGAAGGACCTTTTGTTGGGCGACACCATTTGGTGCAGTTAAAGATATTGATTTGCCACTATGATTTGTTGAAGAGCCTAATATCTTTCCCCAACATTTTTTTTCATCAATGTTGTTTGATGATAGAACTACAGCTCCACAACCTTCTCCTCTGACGAATCCATCTGCATCATTATCAAAACTCCTACAGATAGAATTATATGAAAGCATCTTGGATTTTGAAAATACTATAAAGTTGTTATAATATAGGTTTAGTTGAACCCCTAATCCTATTGCAATTGTAGTTTCACCTGTGGATATTGATTTTACTGCTCTGTCAATTGCGATTAAAGATGATGCACATGCTGCATCAATTGTCACTGAGGGTCCCTTAATTCCCAAAACAAATGAAATTCTATTTGATATTATTGACTTTGCACTGCCTGTGCCGGAAAAAACATTGAAAAAGTCCCTTTTTGAAGACAGAAGTGTCCAATCATCATTACACATACCTGCAAATATTCCAACATTTGTATTAATTATACTTTTAGTGTCAATATCTGCATCAGCTAATGCAGAGTAACATGTTTCAAGAGCTAACCTCTGATTGGGATCCATATAAACAGCTTCTTCCCTTGAAATGTTATATTTGGAATAATTAAAAATGTCTGCTGTGGAAATAAAACCACCCTTTCTTGTGTAATAATTTGGTCTGTTGTCTTCAGTGTTACCAAACATTCTGTCAACATCCCACCTTTGATAAGGCATTTCACCAATACAATTCACCATATTTATCATATTACTCCAAAACTTATTTATTGAACTTGCATTACCTGGAACTCTAATTCCTAATCCAATAACAAATATATCTTTGTTACTGTTATCAGGTGCGATTTTTTCTATGGGATCTTTTACTTCATTTATATTTTCAATATTGTCAAGAATCATTCTTTCAATGAACGAACTGAGCTCATTTATTGTAGGGTAATCTATAATTATTGTTGGTGAAAGGTTTATTTCAAATTTGGAGGCTAATGTATTTCTTAATTCAACTGCAGTTAATGAATCAACTCCCATATCGCTTAATGGAAAGTCAGGATCCATAGAATCCAAATCGCGTCCTAGTGCCTCTGAAATAGTTTTTTTAATATTTTCATTTACATAATTAAATATTTGATCCTTCTCTAATAATAGTATATCTTTTTTAGTTTCCATTTTTGATTTATCGCAATTAACATCACTAAAAACCTGTGTAAATGGATTATTTTTTACGAGAGATAGATCTACAGGCTGAACAATAAATTTAGAAATATTATCGTTTAAATACTGAGAAATAATTCCACCAATAGAAACCAAACCGAGGTCTATTGAAATTGAGTATAAACCCATAGATTCTAGTATTTTGTTGTTAACATTATTTTTTGCCATTCCTTGGTTTTCCCAAGGTCCCCACTGAATTGTAAATGATTTGAGACCAATATCAGAACGTAATTCTGCCAAGTAATCAATACTTCCATTTGCAGCAGAGTAATTTGTTTGTCTTATATTTCCGAATAACGTTGATATTGAAGAGAATCCTACAAAAATAGGAATATTTTTCAGTTTTGAAATAGATGATAAGTGAAGGTTCCAAGCACCAATTACCTTTGGCTTGAAAACACTTATCAATGTTTCTTCTGTTTGAGAAATTATGCCACCATCTGAAAGAATACCAGCAGCATGTATTATTCCATAAATTTGACGATCTTCCAGTTTATTAAACATATCACATACAAAGTTTAAGTCAGAGATATCGCACTCTATTATTTCTAAGTTAATTTCTTTTTTTTCTTTTATTGAAGTTAATTTATCTAACATAGGATTGCTTTTTTTGGAGCTTCTTGAAACTAGAATAATATTTTTTATACCTTCTTCAATTAACCAGTTTGCTACCAACAATCCAAGAGAGCCCAATCCACCAGTTATTATGAATGTATCATTGATTGATGATTTTAATGTACTTGGGTTAGATAAAACAACCTTTCCAATGTGTTGTGCATGTTGCAAATGCCTAAATGCATCTAATATTCCTGTTTCATCTTGCATACTAAAAGTTTGAGTTGGAATTGGGACTATTTTTCCCTCAAATACCTCCTTACTAATTTCTTGAATTGTTTTTTGGAACCAAATTAAATCATTTTTAATCATGTTATCAATTCCTATTGGGTAATATCTTATATCATTTCTTATTTCCATCACTTGATCCTGTGACAACAATTCTCTTTTCCCAAGTTCAATAAAAACGCCGTTTTTTTTCAAAAAATTCATAGAAACTGGGATAAATTTACCTATGAGACTGTTTATAACAACATCTAAACCATCTACATCAAGTTTTTTAATAAAACAACTGATATCTTTGAAGAAATCATTTGAATTCCTGCTGTTTGAAATGTATTTAACTCCTAGTGATCTTAAATAGTTCATTTTTGTCTTATTTCCAACAGTTGCTATAACCTCTGCACCGATTCTTAAACAGTATTGAATTGCTGCTAATCCAACTCCACCAGATCCTGCGTGAATTAAAACAATATCACCTTTTTTCAATTTAGAATACTTTTCTAAAGATACCTTAATCGTTGAAAAAACTGTTGGTATAGAAGCAGCTTCTTCAAAGGTAATTAAAGGTGGTTTTTTTGTAACAAGTAAAGCATTTGTTGTGTGGTAGCTTCCAATACATCCTTGAGAAATTCCAAAAACATCATCCCCAACCTCAAAATCTCTTACGTTAGGTCCTACTGAGACTATTGTTCCAGAAAAATCACTTCCAGGTTCACCCGGATCTCCTGGATAGAGTCCCATAATATTTAATACATCTCTAAAGTTTAATCCAATAGAACGTACTCTCACTTCTATTTCTCCAGTGGAAGGTGGATACCTATTTTTTTGTAACTTGCGTGAAATATTTGAAATTGAACCTCTTTTAATATGGCCCAATTCAAAATAATTATTGAAACTCTGCTTGGCATTTTCCACCTTAATTGTTGCTATTTTATATTTGTTATCGTCTTCTATTAATTGAAACTCTCGTTCTAACCACTTTTTTTCAATTACACAATTATATATGTACTTTATTTTTTCATAAAGAACTGTGTTGTTTCTAACAATTGGTTTTAACCTACTGTTGAAATCAATTAATATTAATTGAATGTTTCCAAAATTGTAGAATTCATTCATTGCTGATTTTAAATATCCAAGAATAGATGAGTGGAAGTGTGGTGAAAAATTTAAATTTCCATGGAACCTATAAGCTCCAATTGTTACAAATATCAAATTTATCTTGATATCCTTTTTGTTTATCTTAGCTATTTCTTGTAGCAACTTTTGTATAGACAATAGTTCCCTGTTAGAGTTATTTTCATTTATATCAGTAAAATAAACAGGTACAGTATTAGAATTGAAAACTCTTTTCCCAATTAATTGTGGTAAATCTTTCGAATAAAAGTATTCAAATGGTTCAAATATTCCTTCTCCATTGTTTGATGATATAAAACACAATTTTACTTCTTTTTCATCGAATACATAATTTTCGTCATTCAATATTTTATATTTCGATACCCATGAATAATTTTGCTTCACATGTAATTTTCTTGGCTCATTAAACCTATCTAATAATTTTAACTTTAGTTTTTTTATTTCCATAATATTTTTTAATCCTTTTCCGAACTTCTCATCCTCAATGAAAATTTTTAAATCTGCAGACACATCTTTTGATTTAATATCTACGCTTTTTTTATCTATGGCAACAAAGAGCCTGTTTATTGAATTAATGATGTTAAACTCCGCTGGAGAATTATTATAATTGAATGAAAATTTTGTGTCATAGTATTCTGGAATAAATTTAATACTTTCAATTTCAACTGGTATATATGGTTTGAAAGGACTGAAATTACAGGGATCTATCAATGTTGCAACCAATTGAAAACAACCATCCAAAAGTGCAGGATGCAAATAGAAATAATTGTTTAAATGATTTGTTTGATCAACTTCAATTATCCCATACACACATTCATCATTTAAATACATTTTCCTAATTGTTCTATACCCTGTTGAATAATTATACCCCGTTTCATTCAACAGGGAATAAAATTTATCTATTCCTTCGCAACTGCATTTCTGAAAATTAGAGAAAATATTAGATTTTGGCTGAAAATCAAAATCATTTTCCGTTACTTTGACTTTTGATGTTGAGTGAGTAATTATTTCATCAGTTTCCTCCTCTGTAGACGATGATATAACTAAATTATACAAATTATCTTTTTCAATTGATTCCACAACATCACAAATAAATAATCCATTATTGTTATACTCAAATTTATCAGAAAAAATGAGTGGTCTGATAAATTTCAAATCATGTATTTCAATCATTTTTACCTTAATTCCCTTATGAATTGAATGGTTCAATATTCCACCAATAATAGTCTCAATAAAACCAGAACCTGGGAAAAATAATTTTCCACAAATTTTATGATCAGAAATATATGAGTGGAATGAGTTACCAATTGTTCTACAATATCTTGTAGTATTACCCTTCAGTTCGGTAAAATTTGAACTTTGTTTTGGATCATCAATTATAAGTCCAAACATCGATGGATTAATATTTGACAGAATTCCAGAAACTCTCGGACCAATAAATGGATGAGCAGGTGATATCCATGGAAACATTTTTCTATTATAACTTACTCTCTCTAAGTTCCAGTTATTTATTTTCTCTCCAGATTTGAGTATAATATGAGAATTTGTTCCCCCAAAACCAAAAGATGAAACTCCTGCAATCATACTTTCACGAGAATCAAGCTCAATGTTTTTTGTTGGTAGCTTTATATTTTTTACTGAATTATATGATTTTAAACCATCATTTAAAATTTTTAGAGAGGCAATCCCTGGTATTTGCTTTTTGTTAACTATTAAAATAGCTTTTAATAATCCGGCAACCCCTGATGCACCTTCTAAATGGCCTATGTTCGGTTTTAGTGCACCGAGATACAATGTATTTTTATTAGCAAAAATTTGAGAAATTGCACCAAACTCTATTGGATCTCCTAATGGAGTTCCTGTACCATGTGTTTCTATGTATGAAATATCATCAGAAGAAATAAAAGCATCTTTAATTGCTGAAATGATTACCTTCTTTTGAGAAGGTCCATTTGGTGCAGTTAGACTTGCACTTTTCCCGTCCTGATTAACTGCAGTTCCACAAATTGTTCCATATACTCTTTTAGCTGGTGAATTTTTTTCATTCTCTAAAATAAATACAACGCAGCCTTCACCTCTAACGAAGCCATCTGCTGATTTATCAAATGTACTACACTTTCCTGTCGGGCTTAGCATATTTGCTTTTGAAAATACAATATAATAAAGCGGTGATAAGAGTAATTGAACACCAGCAACTATGGCTGTGTCAATGTTTCCAGTGCTGATTTCCTTTTTGGATATATCAATGGCAACTAGAGAGGACGAACATGCCGTGTCAATAGTAATAGAAGGTCCTTTTAAACCATAAACAAAGGAAAGTCTGTTAGAAATAATTGAAGATGCAGCACCAGTCGCAGTAAATGATGTAGCACTCATATTTAACTTTGTAGAGAGGTAATTCCAATCTGTTCCACAACAACCAACAAAAACACCTATATTTTTTTTTGAAATATCTTTAGGATCAAATCCTGAGCTAATAAGGGCATCACCTGCTGTCTCTAAAACTAATCTTTGCTGTGGATCCATAGAAAAAGATTCATAAGTTGTTATTCCAAAGTAATCATTATCAAATAAATCAACATTTTCAATAAATGAACCGTGCCTTGAATAAGAAAGATTTCTCGTCGAGTGTTTATTATTTCTAAATTCTTTGTTAGATATATAAAATTCATCAATATCAAATCTATTTAATGGAACTTCAGTTATCCAAGTATTCATCAATGATAATGTTCTATTCCAAAAATCATCTGGAGAATAACAGTCTCCTGGTAATCTACATCCTATTCCTGTTATAGATAACCTACAAACTTTATTATTTAATCTAGCATCCCTTTTTTCAAATAAAACTTTCTTCAATGAAGGTATTTTATTTGATATTATGAAGTTAAAATTATCATGTTCAACATCTTTAACTTTCACTTTTATATCATCGTTTATACTCACTTGTTCAGAAATAAACTCTTTTAGTAAATTAACAGTGGGATAATCAAAAAGCGTTGTCATTGGCAAGTTAATTCCGATCTTATTTGAAATGCCATTTCTAATTTCAACTGCAGATAATGAATCTAATCCTAAATCAATAAGAGGAATATTAATATCACTAACTTCTATATCTGTTGTTTCCAATATTGTACCTTTGATTATTTCAAGTATTTTATCATTATCAATTAATATTTTTTTTTCATTATTTCTTTCTGTTAAATTATTCTTTTTACATTTTTTTTTTATATAAGTTATATTGTTTATTATCGATAATCTAATAGATGCCTGAATAAATGAACCATAACTAATAGCAGATAAATCATCAGTAAGATAATCCCAAATGGCAAGTTGACCTGGAAGGCCCATTTGTTGTCTATAGTTGCAAATCGTTTCTAAAATAATATCATTTTCATTTTTTGATGAACAAAGAAGGAAATATTCCAGATTAGTACTTGAACAGAGTGAAATACAATGAATATCCCAAATTAATTTCGAAATATCTTTACTATTTAATTTAATAAAAGGTAGACATGTTATTCCTGATAATTTGTTAATTTTATGTTTAATTAATATTTCCTTTAAACTAGAAAACAAAACTTCTTTTTTAATTTGGAAAACATATCTAAAGTTTAAAGCTTCAATTTTATTCCCCAATGTTATATATATAACATTGTTAGCACCTGCTTGTTTTAATATCTCAGTTGCACCAATAAGTGAAATTTCGTCCCTACCATCAGAGATAATAAGATGATAATCTTCTTGGAAGCTTTTCATATCAATTTTATTTTGTTTAATGAATTCAGTTTCCCAGTAATCAATATTAATAGAAAATATTTGAACTGTTTTTTTTTCATCACTTGCTAACAATTTAAATTCTTCGCTTATATAATTTTCCGTCCTTTCTATAAATTCAAAATTTACTGGAACAATTATCTTTGACATATAACTACATGACTGTTGTCTAATTATATTCGATATCGGTCCTTCACCGAATGGATTAATAAGAAATATTAATCCTTGCCTCTTCAGTATTATTTTAACATTTTCCAGCAATGAAATTAACTCTAACTTTCCATATAACATAGATGAAGCAATAATAACAAAATCAAGTAATTCTCTATTTATATTATAGATATTATCTATATATTCTACAGAATAATTACGAATTTTATGATTTGATTTTGTCTTTTCTTTATCGTAAATAAATAGTTTTATATTTTTCGCAGAATTTATTCTGTTAGTTAACTCATTTATAATCAAATCAGTTAATGCTGAAGATACAAGTAATATTTTTAATTCTGAAATACTTTCATGATCAATAGAATATCTTATTACCTCTTCCGGTAATGAAATAGAATTTATATACAATTCTTTTGTTAAATGTTCGTTCATTGAGATTATTTTTGATGGGCCAGTGATGTTCCCAGTTTGAATTATTTCACTGATAAACTTAGCTCCAATTTCATCACCTAATTTTTTATTTATAGAATTTCTATTAAGTTTATCAATTATATCGCATGCCTTGTATTTATTTATTTTCTGAATAGCGAATTGTGATATTCTTTCAAACTGAGCAAAATCAATTCTGTAGGCCTCGAACATTATTGTATGGGGTGGTGGTAATTCGACAACTATTTTTCCTATATGTGCTGCCTTTTGTAGATACTTTAATGCCTTAAGAGTAGAAGATTCCATCTTAAATGTTTTAACTGGCAAAACGGGATTATTTTGAGATCTGTCCTTTGAATGATATCTAGATAGTAAGCCATTTATGTAATTTGGTTCATTTTTTACTAAATTATCTATTTCTAATCTTTTGTACACCTTTTCTGGATATATTTTATTTGCCTCTAAATCTGATAAAATGTTTCTTTTTCCAAGTTCAATAAATGTGCCTCCTTTCTTCAATTTTTTAAATGATTCATGAATAAACTCTCCAGAAAGGCAATTGAGTACAACATCTAATTCTGGATCTCTATTGTATTTTTTTGATGCAATTTTCAAGTATTGATTGAACTTTTCAATGAAAGTATTCGAATCTCTGGAACTCATCACATAATGTACCCCTACACCACTCAACCAATCTCTCTTTGACTTTGATGAGCAAGTTGCAAATATAATAGCTCCTATATTAATACAATATTGAACAGCAGCAATACCTACTCCGCCAGTTGCAGCGTGAATAAGAACGAAATCGTTTTTTTTTACTTTATAAATATCATTAAATGATGCTTCTACTGTACAGAATATAACAGGTAGTGCTGCAGCTTCTTCAAATGTTAAGGATTCTGGTTTGTGAGTAATTAGATTTGCTGAAGTTATTATTTGAGTTTTAAATGAACCTTCTGCAAATCCCCAAACTTTATCACCAATACCAAAATGATTTACATTCTCTCCTACTTCTATTATTACACCCGAAAAATCACTTCCAGGTTGTCCAGGATCGCCAGGATAGAGATTCATAATATTTAATACATCCCTAAAATTTAATCCGACAGCTTTAACTTGTACTTTTACTTGATCCTTTCCCAAAGAGTCAAGGCTTGGCTTTTCATTGTAACTGATTTTAAAATTTTTAAGCTCACCTCTTCTTTCCAATTTGTATTCAAATTCTTCAACACCAAGCGAGTCGATTTCTATTTGAAGCAATGAAAAACCAATATATGTGGGCTTTTCACCCAACAACTGAAATCTTCTTATAACAATGTGGTTAAATTCCGTGTATATTGGCAATTTACTTAAAACTATTTTTTCAATACTATAAATTCCAAAAGATATCAAACAATTCAGGTCTTCATATGATTCCACATCAATAATATTTATTTGAAGATTTTTTTTGGAGCATAATTTGTGAATATAAACCCAGAAAATGTTTTCATTTGGAATATTTTCTATTTTCCTCGTTCCAATTGGTATCGCGTTTTTTGTAATTACATAAATAGATATGTCATACTTTACTTTTGAAATTATTTCTTCAATCCCTTCAATTTCGCACTCACAAAATATAATATTTTCATGATCAAATACAGGTTCATTATTTGAAATAAATACTGAATTACCAGTTTCTTTAAGCTCATTATTGAAAAAAGAAAAGTTTTTTTCATTTGTAAATAAAGCGTATTTTTTAACCTTATACCTTTCTATCTCATCTATTTCGGAGGCAATTATTGGTCTCCAATCCAGTTTTTGACACAATGTGTTTCTTTCTGGATGAATAATTGATTCTTGATTTTCATTTATTCCTTTATTGTTGAATGAATTTGCATTATCAACTTTTAGTTTGGTATCTTCTGTCTTTACAAGATTCATATTTAGTATTTCAATTAGTATATTCCCCTTTTCATTAACTAGTGAAACGTCACAATAGATTTTATTTTCATCCCTGTCGATAATTTTTACAATAGAATAAAGCTCTAGATACGAATTTTCACAACTAATTCTTGCTTCACCAATACTTAATGGAATAAAAATTTCTTTTTTGTTATTTAGTACTAAAAACCCACCCATTACTTGAAATGCAGAGTCAAGAATCCAGGGTGATGTATAAAATGGAATGTTCTCTTCTATATTTGAAATGTTAATTTTGCCATACGCTATATTATCTCCGGTACAGACATACTCTAATGATTGATATAATCCTAAGTAATTGTAACCTGATTTATCAAACAAGTTATAAAGTTCTTCCTTATATATTATTTTTCCCGAACATGCTTCTTTTATATGATTTAATGAATACAAATTATCAGAAATAATTCTATGGCTGTCCTCAAAATCTATAATGATATTTACATTACATTGACAATGAATATTTTTTTCTGAATAAATTGAAAGATTTCCTGAATTTATGTTAATTTTTCCCTTTAATGAATTATAATTAGGGTTATCTATAATTATTGGTGAGGTAATCTCTAGCCTCTTAATAATTATTGGTGATGATTTAATAATTCCAATTCTAGACTCAAAATCTAAATCTTCAATATTTTTAGGACAAAAATTCAATATCTGACTTGTATTATTTTTTTTTTCAGTTAGGTAAACAGGATTATCGCCTATCGCAATATCAATAGAAGCCATTTTGCATATGGATGTTATGATTTCAAGAATTCCAGATGCAGGAAAAAGTATTAATTCACCAATTACGTGTCCTTCTATATATTTAAAAGATTTGATATTTGAAATACAATAAACAAATTCTTCATCCTCCCTTTCCTTAGTTGAAATAAATGGATGGAACCTTGGTGTCCAAGGGAAATAGTTCCCTTCTTGAAGATATGAATTTTCTCTATTTTCTATTTCCCAAATGTAATTTATATCTTGACCTTCTTCAATGATAGCATGAGAATTGGTTCCACCGAAGCCAAATGATGAAATTCCGCAGCAAAGTTTTACATCTTCTGTTACTCCCAACTCATTAAAATGTGAACCATTTGATGAAGTTGGGAAAATAACATTATTCGAATCTATATTTCCAGTCAATTTTTTGATATGCGTGTTTAGGTTATATAAACTTCCAATTCCAGGAAAATATCTCTTAGACATGACTAGTAAAACTTTTATTAGCCCTGCTAATCCTGCAGCACCTTCCAAATGTCCAATGTTAGATTTTACAGCTCCTACAACGACTTTTCTATTGATCAATGAATCTTTATTGTGACTAAATAGTGTTAATATACCACCTGCCTCAATGGGATCACCCAAAGGTGTACCCGTTCCATGTGACTCAATATAATTTATTTCAGATGGGAATAAATTTGAATTATCGAGACAATTTTTTATAACAGATATCTGAGACGATTTTTTTGGTGCTGTTAATGTTGATGTCTTACCATCCTGATTTACAGATGTCGCAAGAATCTTCGCTATTTTTTTATTTGCAATTGAAGATTGTTGAATACATATCATAATACAGCCCTCCCCTCTAACAAATCCATTAGCATTTTCATCAAAAGGGGCACATTTTCCAGAATTTGATAACATTTTTGATTTACAAAGTGTAACATAAATGTTGGGGTTTAAAATGAGATTTACTCCAGATACAATTGCCGTAGAAATATTATTTCGTTCTATGTGGTTAATAGCAATATCGAGAGCAACTAAACTTGATGAGCACGCAGTATCAATTGTTACCGAAGGACCAGTTAAATTGTTGTAAAATGAAATTCTATTTGCTAATATTGATGGTGATGCACCTGTTCCGGAAAAAACCGAGGACTTATCTGAATTTGAAACTAATTGGCTCCAATCATGAGAGGAACATCCAATATATACACCAACATGATTGTCAGAAATATTAGTATTATCAAGAATTTTCTTGCAGTTTCTAAGGAGTAATCTTTGCTGTGGATCCATAAATTCTATTTCTTTTTGTGAAATTTTAATAGAATTTGTATCAAAATATTCAGATCCTATTAAAAACCCTCCAACGTCAGTATAGTAATTTCTAGTTTTATGTATGGTAGAAATTGATTTTTGTTCATGAAAACAAAATGTGTTCCATCTTTCATGTGGAATGGAAGAAAATTTATTTTTTCCATTCACAATATTTTCCCACAATTCTTTAAATGGATTGTTTTTTATAAAACCTGGTAAATGTGCATTTAATGAGGAAATGAATATTTCCGAATTTTTTTCACTCGTATTAATTTTTGAGTAAATGTTATATGAATCAGCGACATTACCATTTTTTAAAAGATCAATATGTTCAATTAATAAACGCAATGTAGGGTAATCAAATATTAATGATGCAGGTAGTTCCATATTAAATTCTCTTGAAAGTGCTTCACTTATTTCCACTGCCTTCACAGATTCAATTCCTGAAGAAAGTAATGGCTCATCTAATTCAGGAAAGCTATTCTCGCCTACAATTGAATCAAATACTGATTTAATTTTTTCAAATGTGAAATTTGGAATTTCATTTTCACTAAAAACAGAGTAGTAGTCTGAATCATCATTTGAATTAAATTCCATAATTTGAGTTTTTTGCTCTTCGTAGTTCATGTTATCTATTAATATAAAATCGTTTAACTCTCCATCTAATATCATTTTTTTCGTTTTTGATCTTTGAACTTTTCCACTAGATGTTTTTGGCATTTTTTTCTCTTTAACTAATATTATTCTTGTTGGTTTAATTCCAATATTTTTTAATACATTCTTTGAAATAGAAGAAATTATTTCATCAGGAGGAGTCAGTTCTTTTTTGTATAATAAATTTTCAAAAAGATGTCTTATACTTTTTCTCCCAGATAATTCAACGTAATCACTTTTTATTTCTGCAGCGATAGCTAAATTCTCTTCTCCATCTACTTCAATTGAAAAGGCAACGGAGCATCCTGGTCTTAAAAGTGAATGTGATGTATCTAATATTTCTTCGATGTCCTGAGGATAATAATTTTTACCTCTTATTATTATCAAGTCTTTTTGCCTTCCAACAACAAATACTTGTTCATTGTTAATGAATCCAAGATCTCCAGTTTTTAAATATGTATTATTGTTTTTAGAATTATTTGGAACGGCAAAAAATATTTCTCTTGTTAGTTCTTCAGAAATAGAGTAACCTGCACCTTTACTTTTAGATGAAATCCATATTTCTCCCACATGATTTTCTGCAAGAATGCTTTTTTTGTCTGGACAAACAATGATAATATCATCCTCAGTAGTAATTTTATGACCACATGACACAATATATTTCTTTTCAACTTCATTATTGTAATCATTAAAATTTGATTTTTCTAAAAATTTACAATCGTTACATTCACAACACAAAAATGATTCGTCAATTATTGATATTTTATTTCCAGGCTTCAATGAATTACTTTTTAATGATAGTATTCTTGGGAACAACATATTAATTTTTTTGAGTCCGGAAATTATTAATGTATTTTCTGCCATACCATATGCAGGAAGAAAACTAGAAGAACAAAATCCAACTTGTGCAAATTTTTTAGAAAATCTTGCAAGAGTTGCTGCCCTTATAGGCTCAGCTCCACTCAAAATACCACCATGTCTTAAACAATTCAGCCCTCCATATTTTTCTATTTCTTTCAATTCGTCATTTGTTATTTTTCTACATACATAATCAAACGCAAAGTTTGGTGCTGCTGTGGCAGCTACTTTGTACTTTGAGATTGCTTTTAACCAAAGAGAAGGCTTTTTAATAAACGAAAAAGGTGAAAGTAATATTGATTCCGAACCTATTATTACTGTACTAACAATAAACCCAACGAGACCCATATCATGATACATTGGTAACCATGACATTCCTCTTAAGTTATGACCAAATCTATTCACAAACTTATCTCTAGAATTTATAATATTTTTTAACACGGAGTTTATGTCGTTATAATCAAATTTTTCGTTAATATCAACCTCGGTTTGAATTTTCTTGTATTCTGAAAAATTATATGATTTCATGCATAAAACAGAATTATAGAATAAAGAGCCGTGTGTTACAATTACACCTTTTGGATTTCCTGTTGAACCAGAAGTAAATTGAATGAATGCACATTCAGATGGTTCACAATTGGGTTTAATGTATTCAATGAAAACATTAAATTCGTCATTTTGGCCAACGGAAGTTTTGTAGTCTAAGTAATTTTCTTCTATATCAATAATTTTTTTATCGAAGCAATCTTTAAGTATTTTGTCAGTTGAGTACCAACTGACTGCATTCCAAAGTGGTTCATTGAAATATTTAAGTTTGAACAGTGAAATAATTCGATTGTATGATGAATGTGTAAGACAAATTGTTGTTTGACTCATATCTACAATTTTCCTTAATCGCTCTACTTGGGACTTGTTATTTGGATCGGCTGGATAAACAGGTATTGCAACAACTCCACTGGCAAGACAAGCATAAAAGGAATAGATAAAATCCAAACCAGGAGAATAACACAATATTACTCGATCACCTTTCCTTAGAGAAAGTTCGTTTTTTAAGAAGTTAGAAATAAATCTAACTGAGTCCCATAAACTTCTATAGGTAATAATCGACTCTTCGTTTCCCTTATCATTTAACCAAATAAATGCATTCTTTTCAGGATGTTCCTTGTAGAAATGCTCAACTTGATTAATGATCCTATCGTTAAAGTTGTTAGATTTTGGCATATTAAAGTTTTTGTTTACAAGAAATTAGAAAAAAAGATACAAAAACTAACTTTTCTTTAAGTTACCTTTTGCAAATATGCCATAACCTATTCCTCACACTGCGGCACTAAAAAACTCGAACAAATTATTCACAATTGCATAATAAAATTACACACAAAAAAAAGTTATTTTTTGTAATTCATTTTATTTAAGTTTAAACTAAATTAAATTATAAAAGAAAATTATTATCGACAATATTTTTAATTCTGTCATAGTATAATATAATTTTTTTTTAGTGAATTTAATAGGATTCAATTTCTCTATTTTAAATAAAAAAAATTATAAGTCAATTTTTGTGTTTGTTTATATGGATTACTGTTTTTATCGATTAATAGGTACATTTTCATTTTTCTATTCATTTTTTAAAAATACTAAAAAAATCAACTAAAACAGAAACCGCGCCACTCTTTTTTCCTTTTTTACTAAATTCTCGTTGAGAGTATGTATAAAGTTAGATATGAAAAAGACGCAAGAGTACAAGGAAATGGGTTTCCCTTGTGCGTCAATAATAGGAGGTTACAGTTTCTAACATTTTTTTCGAGTTTGAAACCGTTATATTGTTGGTGCACAATAAGTTCGATTTTTTCGCTTATTACGATTATCATAAACTTCAGACGATCTGGGGGAGTGTTCACAAATTTATTTTATGTGTTAATTTATAACTTAACTGGGAATATAGTTTTTTTCCTGTTACTACTGAGTAGAATAATTAACATAACTAGTGAACTGTACCTAACTTCATCTGTTACGTTGTTCAATGATTTAGTATTAACTATTCCAAGATATGTGCTTTGGGAATTGATTTTCACGTCTAGATGGATTTGGTTATCTTTAAACTATTTTTCTGCAACATATTCGATAATTAAATTATGGAATTTATTAACCTTTTTTTCGGTTGAACTTAATCCGTTCCTTGGAATATTTTTCTTTACAACTAGTGGTTTATCTTTCGTCCGTTATTTCGGAAAGAATCAAAACATTTTCCTCATATCTTCACAAAAATATCTTAAGAACTTTTCTAAAATGGATTTTGTTGATGATGATTTTTATTTGAGAAGTTATTTTAGGTTTATTAAATGTTTAATAACCAAGGGTGGAGAGGGAAATATCGTTAACATAATTATTATTACGGGGTTGTCATATTTAATTGCATTTCCATTTTATATAGTTGGAGTTGGAATTCCTGGTGTTTTGAGATTTTTTCAACTGACCATTAGATTATTTACATTCGATGTTGTTTCTAAAAAAATAGAAACAACACTGCATGCATTATTTTTAAAGCATCTCACATCATTTTTTGTAGTTTCATTTTACTGGTATTGTGTTGAATTACAATCATCAAACTTTAGGTCATTGATATTTTCAGGAACATCAGAGAAGATTTTGACAAAAATTTCAATTTTCGCACGAGATGAAATGTCAATCGAATTTATTCCTACATGTGATTTTATGAAATTTGTTGGTAATATAGGTAAAAAGGTTGTTTTATGTCAGAAGAAAAAGAAATTTGAATTGGGAAAATCAATATATAATTTTTGTATATTTTTATGTTCATTAATAACATTTCCTAGTTTTTTTACAATATTGTTCTTTTATATTAGAAATAGACTATTGAATGTAAAGAATTATGAAGAAAGAAGTCTTGAAAATAATAAAATGAATATTTTTCGAGAGTGGTCAGAATACGAGTATAGAACACTTCATGTTATTGAAAGATTGAAAAAGCAACTTGAAAATATTTTTTCTACAGTTCTTCTGTTAGATTCCTCAATACAGACTAAATTTACAGCTATAGGGAATGTTGATTTACAGATAGACATACAATCAATTCTCGGACTTGACAGAAAATTTTCGCCTTCACACCTAAAAATTGATAATTGGTTCTCAAAATCAGTTGAAATTGATAAAATAAAAGAAAATAACAACAACATTGCTAGAGGCATAAATGATTGGTGGTGTTGTAATATTTTACTTTCAAGAAAGCTAAATAATCCCTGTGTATCAACCCCAAATATTGGAAGAACAATCTCTCCTAATTGGAATATTTCAAATTCTATAGTTAGTCAAAGAAATGAAATTTTCGTGTTTTTATTGAATAAAATGAAAAATGGATCCCTCCAGAATAAAGATGAAGAAGAAAGAAAAAATAAATTATGCTTAGAGAACAAAGAAAATATTTCTAGTGAAGAAATTATGTTACAGACGTTATTTTTAATGCAAGAAATGGCTCTAAATACAATTGACATATCTATACTATATATTTACTGCTACCATCGATTCTTAGCAAAGAGTTGTGCTTTAAATGGTTTTAGAAATGAATTAAACTTAAATAATATTCACCAATTCATAAGTATTTCATCAGAAGTTAGAAATCAGATAAATTGTGCATTAGAGTTGGGAATACTTAATTCCCCATATATACACCCAATATTTGAACAAGATGTACTTAGATTATTTAGAAGCTTGGATGATTCCGTTGAACTTTTGGCCTTTACTATTTAACCAATGTTTAAATTTAGATCAGTTGCGGTTATAATTTCGCGCTTTTTCGACGTGACATTGAAGTAATTTTTCACGCATGTCACTAGTGGACTCAGAAGTTTATTAGTAGTTAGCTTTGTAAAATATTAATAATGTTTTCACAGAAAGAAAATTTAAGTTCAAACTTAAATAAAGGGGAATTTAATCATACATTTAATCCATTTTCCAAAACACTCAATGAGATTACTGAGAAAGCGGAAAAAGTAAGGTCATTACTTGAGAAGAGGCAAAGAGATGATGCTATAAAAGTGTTAATTTCGAGTTCAAGAAACGAGTTGATATCACTTAATAATTTTAAATCAGAAATAATGACTGAAAACCAAAGTTCAATTGAGAAAGTCATTGGAATTGTTGAAAAAAAACTGGATGATTATTTAGTAAAAAATGAAGCTTTGATCAAGTTAAATATAGATCAATGCGTTGAAAAGAGTGAGGTTGTATTTGAACAAAAATTAGAAAGTTTTTTAGAAAGAATTTTGTCTCCAATAAATATTATCAACACTAACAATGAACAATTGTGTTTAAGTCTTGGTGAACAAAAAAATGATATTTCAAATCATTTTATTGAGTTAAATAAATCGATTAATGACAAAAATGAATGTATTAACGAGTTTTTAAAGGTTGAATTTAACAAGAGGAATGAAAAAGAAAATAGTTTATACCTTTGTCAACTAAGGGTAATCCAGAAACAGTATGAATTAATTATTAGGGATTTGAGAAAAAGAAACACTATTTTGGAGAATGACATACGATCAAAGTTAATTAATGAAGAGGAGTTGGAAAATAAAGTAAGATTAATGAATATTAAGATAGAAGAACTTTCAAATTTAGTTAAAAAAAAAGATATTGAAATATCTACTCTGAACTCAAAATTAAATAAAGTGCAGGAGAATAACATCAATCTAATAAATGATATTAAGAAACTTAAAATGAAGAACGAAGGAATGATTAACATATTTAGGGAGAAAGTTGAGTTGTCTAAAAGAAGATATATTTCCTTTGGAAAAGGTATTTATAATCTAGAATTTGTAGTTAAAAAAATCAGATATAAGCAAATAGAAACTGCGTTTATTGCCATGAAAAGTAATCCTGAAACTCTTTTTCCAATTAGATTAGCTGATAATGAAAATTCAAATAATAAGGTCGAATATTTCTCAAAACTAATTGGAGAGAGCAATCTTTATAGTTTAATTGAAGTTGAAAAGGAGATAAAGGAACAAGAAAAAGAACAGAACATGATAAATAGATTATTAAATGTTATAGGAGAGGGCAATTTTTGTCAATTAATTAGTTTTATAAATATAATTGGTAAAAAAAAGAATGAAATGTTAAGAATAGCATTTCTTGGTTTAAAAACACAATAGTTAGAACTTAAATAGCAATACATTTTAAGTTGTTATATATGAATCCTTTAGAACCTGATCTGAATATCCTGTGTACTTGTAATTTATGATAGAAATAGAAGCTAGTGAAAAAAATGTTAAAAATGAATATATGAATATCATTACTGGTATTGGTAGTAATTCAATTAGAATAGTTGCAAATGCAGCAGTTAACCAAAAAAATACAAGTATAAATGGAATGAATGTATAATATAGTTGTTTTAAAATATTATTTGATATTATTTTTGAGATTGTTGGGATAATTCCAAAACCGTATGAAGTCGTTGCTGCTAAAAATGCTATTATCACTATTTTTTTAATAACACTCCCTTGGTTGTAGTAATAAAGAAAAAAACATATTGATGTAAGAGATGCGAGATTTAATATTAAGCCAAATAAAAGAAGCTTTCTGCTACCAATGTAGACTTCAAAAAATATACCTGAGAAAGTAAAAATAACCAAGAAACATCCACTCAGAGCTATTATTATTGCAGAAAGATTGTGGTTAATATTCAAGTATTGTGTAAAAATTTTACTGCTCATTGTTAAAGGCACGAAACCAGTAGACACTCCTGTAAATATAACAATTAAAGTGAAAATTAAAGCCATTCTAAGAGATGGATCAGTAAATATTTTGAACAAATTGGGCTTTGGCGAATTGACTCTACTTTCGTCTATTAGCTGTTTCATTATTTTTCTCGTGTCAACGACTCCATAAATTTCTCTCACAATCTCTTCCGCTCTACTAATATCTCTCATTTTAATATAATATAATGGAGTTTCATCAAACTTTTTAAAAAAAAAGATAATTAATAAGGATACTGATATGATAAGTGGTATCGAGAACAATATTCTTGTTGATATCGTTGAACATATGTGATATTTATACAGTTTAATTATTATTTCATTTTTATTTGAATATTCTTTGCTCAACAATTCTTTGTAATAATTTTGAAGATTAATAAGTAATTTATAATTAATATTAACTGTTAGAAATTCTTTAATGAAATATTTAATAAAAGAAGGTATTATATTACAAAGTAAATAACTCAGCAAAACACCGCAACAAAACATTACCTTGTGTAGAGCTAAAAATAAATTCTGATTCTGCTTATTTGTGAGTTCTTGTATATATGAAGGAACCAATAAAAAAGATATTCCAACTCCAATTCCACATAAGAATCTTCCAAGCGAAAATATTAACAAATTCCTTTTGACACATAGTAAAGAACCAATTGCAAAAAGTAAAAATGAAACTAGCAATGTCTTGACCTTCCCAAGGCAATTTGAAATAATAGCTTCAATTAAAGAACCAATAGAAGAGCCAAAAAAAATTGAAGAGTTTACAATTTTCATTATAGATCTCTCTATTCTTGAAGTTCCAGAAAATATCAAAGACTCGGAGTTCTCTTTCAAACTCACAGAACTCGGAACCAGGTAATGAACCAGCATTTCCCTTTGTACATTTGTCACGCCAAACGAATAACCAACTATTAGTGACAACAAACCCACTACAAGTAGGCGTCTTTGGCAATAACTAAAGAAAGAGAACCTCATGGATAAAAGAAACTTGACTAAAAATAGGGCGGTAAAGATTAACATATCCTATCATCTAACAAACAGATACGTAACTAAGTGGTTCAAAAATCACCCTCGTAATGCACTTCTTCATCATCACCATCAGCAACTTCAATACCAACCTCTTCATAATCCTTCTCTAATGCTGCAAGGTCTTCCCTTGCCTCGCTAAATTCACCCTCTTCCATTCCCTCCCCAACGTACCAATGAACGAATGCTCTTTTGGAGTACATCAAATCGAACTTGTGATCCATTCTATTAAAAACTTCAGCAATAGCAGTGGAATTTGATATCATGCAGCATGCACGCATCACCTTCGCAAGATCACCACCAGGTACAACAGTCGGCGGCTGATAGTTAATTCCACATTTAAAACCGGTTGGACACCAATCAACAAACTGAATTGTCCTCTTTGTCTTTATAGTAGCAACCGCAGCATTAGTATCCTTGGGTACAACATCACCCCTGTACATAAGACAACATGCCATATATTTTCCATGCCTTGGATCACATTTGGCCATTTGATTTTGTGGCTCAAATACAGCGTTCGTAATTTCCGCTACACTTAATTGCTCGTGGAAGGCTTTCTCAGCAGAAATTATGGGAGCGTATGAAGAGAGCATAAAGTGAATTCTCGGGTATGGGACCAGATTTGTTTGAAATTCGGTAATGTCTACATTCAAAGCACCATCAAAACGTAAGGATGCTGTTAAGGAAGAGATAACTTGCGCTATTAAACGATTCAAATTAGTGTATGCTGGCTGTTCGATATTCAAGTTTCTTCTGCAAATGTCGTAGATTGCTTCGTTGTCCAACATTACCGCAACATCAGCATGTTCCAAAAGGGAGTGGGTTGATAAAACAGCATTATACGGCTCAACAACTGCGGTGCTCAATTGGGGTGATGGCCAGGTACAGAAATTTAGTTTGGACTTTTTTCCATAATCAACCGATAATCTTTCAAGTAGAAGAGTGCCGAGTCCAGCACCAGTTCCGCCACCTACAGCATTGAACATAAGGAAGCCTTGAAGTCCTGTACAATTATCTGCCAACTTGCGAATTCTATCCAGACAAACTTCAAGTATCTCCTTACCAACCGTATAGTGCCCTCTAGCAAAGTTATTTGCAGCGTCTTCCTTACCACTAATAAGTTGTTCAGGATGGAACAGTTGTCTGTATGTTCCACTTCGTATTTCATCGACGACAGTTGGTTCAAGGTCAACAAAAACAGCCCTTGGAACATGTTTACCTGCTCCAGTCTCACTAAAAAATGTGTTGAAAGCGTCATCAGAAATCCCCATATTTTGTTCAGACATAGGCATTGTTCCATCTGGGTTAATACCGTGTTCCAAGCAAAATAACTCCCAACAGGCATTACCTATTTGTATTCCTGCCTGTCCAACATGTATCGAAATAACTTCACGCATTTTGAAATAACAATTTCAAATGTTTTATACAGAGATCCTAAATCAGTATTCTGAGAAGAAACCAATGATGAGGTATGTCTTCAGAGAATAGTGTTCAATCTGTAATTTAATCAATAAACAAAAATACCCTTTAGTACAGTTTGTGTGGGGTTGTCCACTCTGGTGTGGGGTCAGGACAACTGTGGGATAAGGCGGGAAAAGCTTTCTTAGTGTTACAGGGATGTTGAGTTAACTTTACGCGGATAGGCCTATACATACTTTAAACAATAAACATTATATTCGAGCACTAAGTGGTTTCTAATAGCATGCAAATTTTATTGTATGCCTTAGTCTTTTTTCTAAATGATACGCTAGTCATTCCGCAAATAGTGTATATCATCTTAGATATCTTCAGCAAAAACGATCCACAAAGTCTATTTATCTCCCTGGTTTCAATAACTCGCTTATATGAGCATTTACTTTGGTCTTTATCCGGAGTTTGCTGTTCAAATATGCACTTGAGAATATTATCAAGTTCATTTACTCCTTGTTCTGACTCCGATTCAATCAATTCGTTAAATTTGTTTATTTGAAGAAAACCGGTTTCGAGCATTTCCCTTATCATGAGATTGCATCCCAGCAAATTTCTCTTGGTAACAACTATTGAGTTTACATCTTTCTGCCCGTTTTGAGTCATACACCTGTCAATCTCAATATATTTAGAAATGTAATTTAAGAATTCAATCCTTGGAGCTGTTAGAATTTCACTAGTTATGTTTTTGGCGGGATGAATAAAAAATAGCCAGGGTTTAGATAATCTCAATAAAGTTGATTCTTTGCTTTCAGTTAACTCTTTGGGTGGGTGAGTCATACAAATTCTACAATTTTCGCTTGAAAGTAGTACAAGAATCAGCTGCCAAGATGCTGTTATGGGTATGTTCAAACCCAAAGTAACGATTTTTTCTTCAAACCTGTTTAGTTTAATATTCACAGCATTTTCAATATTTTCACCTTTAACGCATATTAAATTTATAATAAAAAAAATATAAAGACAAAATTTCGACTTCGTAATGTTTTCCTTTTTATTCATTTTATTTAATTTTTTTCCCCAGTGAATTCTGGAAAAAATAGATCTAAAAAAATGTCTTTACTGAAGATAGTAACGATTTCTGATCAATTAATTATTTAATATTTCTTTTTTCTAAAGTTTTTAGTTTAAGTGTAAATTTGTAAATAAATTATAATTATTGAAATTTGACAGCGTTTAAACTTAAAATTAAAAGATACTCTTCGGGAATGTTTAATGAATCTGTTTGATTTCTGTTTACTGATAGGTTTGTTTTATTTCGAGAAAACATTGCGCCCTCTGGTTTTTTATTTAAAACAATACAAAACAATTTTATTTGAATATACGAAACAGGGTGATCACATACTGATTTTAATTTTACATCTTTACATTCAAATTGAATTGATGTAATCGGGAGATGCAAAGTATATTTAATATAAATTTCAATTAAAAAGAATATTTATCTTATGCAAGTTTCGTTTTTCGAAATTAAGTATGTTTTATCTTATTTTTAATATATTTAACTGAGTGAAAAGATGATTATAAAATAAAAGGATCAATGTAATAATTAAAAATAAATCATTAACTGAATACTTTTATGAATGACCTATATATATGATTATTACCTATTTTGTACAATCTAAGTTGTATACATTTAATAGACAGGCAAATATATATTGTTTATATTAAGGAATGTTATTTAACAAATATCCCATAAATATTCAAATTCGCCACATAATTTCAGACAACACAAAGCGGCAGAGAGAGGAAATGAACTAATGCTAATTAAGTCTTCAACATACCTACAATTTTTCAAGGGATCACCATAAGCAACCGCACCTATAAAAAACGTTATTGCAGTTGATTTGCAGACTCTAGAATTATCGCCTTCAGAATAAATTCCAGAAATCATTGTTCTTAGATTGTTTAGCTTTCCATTTATAGATAAACCAAACCTTTTTCCACCTGCTGGAAGTACTTTTTCTAAGTCATTTTTTATCATTTGCATCAAAACAACATTTTCTTCCACTGCCATAACTTTTCTCTTAACCAATAAATTAACCATTAGAATCGAAAACTCCTTAAAACTTCTCGGTATAGATATTTGTGGATTAACCTCAATTAATACGTTTCCGGTCGTCCTTATATAGACGAGTAGCTTACCACTCTTATTTAAGGGTGAGTCTAATAAAGAGAGTAGGCATTGATGAACTATGTCAGGTCTAATATTCATTAATAATTCCTCCTTAGAAAATATATTTTGTTTGCATGATGAACAGTATTCCTCTAACTTTTTCTTTGGGTGGTCAATACCATTTAAAAGCTCTAATGACTTATTTTTTTTTTCAAATAATTCCAAACAACTAAGAAAAAATGAAAAAAATTAAAGAAAAAAAAAAACTTACGCCTGATCAAGTATAACTATCAACTTTTGTTCATTTTTCCATCTAGAAATGTCCCTGGGAATTGATATAGTGTTCGAAAACATTTTTTTCAATAATCAAGAGTGAATATGTCAAAATCTGATGGGCGCTCTTACCTTTTGTTTTAGATTCTCATTAAAGCATTGATGGAGGAAATAGTTCGTAGAAATAAAATAAGAAAATTGCCTTCAGATAGATCCACTTTAAAAAGTGCAAGTATATGTATTTTATTATTAAATTCGTAAGTTTCGATTTTTTTTTGAATTGAATTTGTAATTAAGTTCCGCTTTATAGTACATTGTATGTTAACAAAAATAAAAATGAAAAAAGGGAATTGATCACTGAAATAAACTTATTTGGGAAAGAATCTCAGTCAATTGGAGAGAGAGAGGTGAGACCGGATATAATACATAATTCTCTTTTGATGCTGCTTGATAGTCCACTTTGTAAAGCAGGGTATCTATCAGAGATTATTATTCTTAATCAGGACGGAAAGTTATTAAAAATCGACCCTAAGTTTCGTGTCCCAAGATCATTTAAGGTATTTAGCAAGGTTTTCTCTGAGTTCCTTTCATCACCTAATGGCGAGCTCAGGCTTCCAGATGGGATGGTAGTCTTAAGTATTAAAAATGAGACAATAGAAGAATTTTTATCTGGTACAGAAGTAGTAGTAGGATTTTCAAGAGTCGCAAAGAGGGAGGATTTCCAAGAGTTTATGAAAGAGAAGATTAAAAATGTATTAAACAACGAAAATATTAAAAAATTAATTTTTGTTATTGGTGCAGCATCTAAAGGTTCGGTTTGTGATATTTATAGCTCTTTTTATTCACATTACATATCAATTTGTGATATTAGTATGCCAACATATATATGTTGTTCAAAAATATGTAGTGAATTGGAAGAGGTACTCGAAATACTTTAGATAGATTTGGTATTATTAACTTCAAAATTTGACCTACGTTTCAAGTAACTTGGAATGGATTTCAAATGCCTGACATTCTTTCTCATAATAATATAATACAGGAACACAAAGTGTTAGAGTTGAGGTGACACCAATCCAAATAATTTGTCCTCCAGTAATTGAGGCCTTTTTTGCAAAAAGACGAAATTTATCCTATAAAAGAGGTTATTCTCGCGTTAATAGAGAAAGTGTAAATGTCACTTACCTTAAATAATGACATATTTTTTTTTTACAAAAGATACAATAAAATATTAAAATATATTTTTCGGTGATGTGTTATTTACCAAAGGTTGCTCTAAAAAATTTATTAGTTTTCTTCTCAATATGATGATACTGGTCTTTAATTTTTAGCGCAATTTTTCATTTAGATCGTTTATCAGTCTTAATTTATATTTCTCATACCAATTAAGTGTATTTGAAATTACTTCAGAGATTGGAGTATTCTCAAATGATTTATTCTTTACTTCATAATCTTTTTCTTTAGGAGGCATTTTGATTTCTACTAATTTTTTAGACAAGAACCATAAATCCATGTTCTCGTCATATTTTATAAAATAGTTGTCTTCCAAATAATCAGTATCCATACTTTTATGTGTTTCACTAACGTCATAAATTGTGTTGTAATTGGTTTTCTTGTTGTCTAGTTTATTCTCTGATGTGATTTGTGTAATTTCATCAATAAAGTAGTTGTCTATTTGAGAACTGATTTCATTTCTTTCAATGGAAGATGGGATGTTGTTATCATTTTGGATTATAATAAAACTTGGCTTGTTTTCAACAGCATCATGTTGTGTAAAATTATATTCATCAATTGCATAGATCCTTGTACATGAGCAAAATGATCTTTTATGTTGCCTTATTTCGCCACTTTTTTTTCCGAGTTCTGAAGGCATTATTTTCGCCTTTTTTTTTATTTTGCGATTATCTTCTTCTTTATACAAATTTTGATCATTACTTTTGTTATTCATTGAATTTTTTAACTTCATATGAAATTTACTATCATTTCTTGTATGTGAATCCATGCTAATTTTTTTAATTTGATTTTCACTTTCTGAAACAAATTCACTCAAATTTGTCGGAGAAATAATATTATTTTTCTCACATTCAAAATTTTCATTGTACAATTTTTTGCTCTGGTATCTAAATTCTATATTTATCTCTGGGTCAACTCCATCTGAAACATCATATCCTGTTTTATTGAAAGCTACAAATGAATCTTCAGATTTAGATAATATTTTAGAGGCTTCAAAATTCATTTCAAGAAATATTTTAAATTAGTGTTTTAGAATAAAAACTATAACATTAATCTACAATAAAAGAATTCTCATGGTATTTGTCTTTATATCTTTTAACATTGAGAAAATACTTTATCTGTTTTCTTATCACACAAATTCTCACACTAAAAATCGGGAGAAATTAAGAAAAAACAAATATAAGGTCTAAACACGATTTTTATCTAACAGACTCAAAACTTTTAAATATAAAAGTTATGATATTCTCAATTTTATACTTTTTGAAAAGCTTTGTTTATAGGCGTACCCTATTTATTATCTAAATAAAGTAATCCTGACATATGGCGCATTTGTTGACTTGTCATATACTGCCCAATGTAAGGTGGATAAAATGAGATATAAAATTGTATTACTTTTTTTTGTAATATTAATCTGTTATAGTCAAATTTTATGTAGCTGTAGTGACGATTATAGATATAAATATTGCAATAGTCACACTGATAGAGATAAAGTAAAATTTTTTGATGTTTCAGTGTCTCTTGCTCCAGAGGTTGAAACGTTTTCGTTGATTAAGGAGCATGTTAAAGCTATCAGAGAGTACATTGAGTGTTCAGATGAATTGAATATAACTTCTTCTATTCAATATAATGATACAAGTTACCAAATTGAGGATGAAATCATGTTTATGGAGTCATTCATCTCTTTTTCTTCGCAATCAAATATGACGACACCATTTTCAACAAATGGAGTAACAATAGATACAATTTCAGAGGAAGTAAACAACTGCAAGCTAACGAATCTACTTGAAGTTAGTAGTGATGGTATGGAAGAGTCAATTAGAAACCACCTTATTACAAAAGTAATTCCTGAATTTGACCATATTAATAGGACTATTACTGTAATACCATGGAATATGATAAATAATACCATAAACAATTTAATTCCTGAAATACAGAGAATATCTTACAAATTGTCATTGATTTGCACATCAATTGGCATGAATATTGACTTAATTAAACATTATTCGAGTAACAGAGATGTTAAGAAGTCACAGTGGGAGGCACTGCAAATGGCTTCTTTATCAAGAGGATATTTTAGATACATTATTGAAACACTGCCTTTAGCAGCATCGTTAATTTTAATATCTCCTAAATCAAAAGATGATTTTTCGTTTATTTCTGGGATGGAAATGAATTTATCTCTGGAATATCCTAAAAAATTAATTGACAAATTAAAGTATGGAAACATTGGAGTGAAGAATAACTTCAATTGCATTGACTTTTTCAGAGATAATGACACAAAAAAAACATGCGTAGTTTGTTCAACTTTATTTCTGACTTTATTTTCTCGCCTCCAATGTTATTTTTTAGAAACTGGAGTTTCCAGGGAGGTAATTCTTGGAGTAAGGTTGATTGAAGAAATACATTCACATATAGATCAATTGTATACATATGTTTTATCAATTTGGAATGGTTATTATTATAAATTGCACAAAAACAGTTCGCACTATATACCCCCAAAGCCTTTTATTTCATGGAAGGCACTTAAATTGAGGTTATATGATCAATTTAGGATTATTATGAATTTTCACAAAAAGGTTGAACAGTCGTCTACATTGGACTTGAATATTAATTCTTTGTTTTCAAAAAAGAAAAAGAAAGATACAGAAATAAATAATTATATAGAGCTTAAAGTGATGGACTCTATTTCTAATTTGGATGGTTTGAAGAATGATGAACTTGAAACTATTGAAAAGATTACTGACACTTATAATAAAATTGTTTCTGCAAGTGAGTATTCTCCGAAAGATATTTTATTTGGTTCAAATAATAAGTTAAGTAATTCATTAAATGCTGTTTCAATAATTATTGGGGCTTTTGTGGATGATGAATTTATAAACTTTGCCATTGAAAATATAAAAGAAATTAAATATGATATTTCGAGTAAAGAGTGTGGAAGATTACATCGTGAGATTAATTACACTGACTCTCAGCATTCTAAATTCATTGAAGTATTTAACAAATATTTATATTGTAAATACAAATTGGACATTCAAATAGCTCACCAATTTTCTTTGAAAAACAAATTTGAAATAATAAAACGTGCTCTAAGAAAAATTACAATTTCTTCAAGGAATTTATTATTCGAAAAATTAAGGGAGAGAAAAAACAAGATCAAAGTTAACGGATTTTCTGGGTTTCAAGTTTCATTTATTAAACTTTTATTACAATTTCAAATTATTTTAGGTATGACAAAAATAATTAAAACTAAGTTGAGGATGGTATCTAGAAATTTAAGTGGTCTAATTCCTGAAATTGAATATTGTGTATCAAGTCTTGAAAAATTCAAGATGAAGCTTGCGAGTCATATATTTAATGGAGAACATTATTATCGAATAAAGGGAATAAATAAGGATAAAAATAACGCTACCTACTTACTTTCACCACTTATAACTTCAATTGGACCTTCAATTATTGATTCCACTGGAGACCATTTAAAGAAAACAATAGATGAACTAAGATATAAAATATCTTTATTAGATAAATTTGTGACTCTTTCAAGAAATATACTACTTGGAAGAAGAAATATTCTTCAGAACTCTGCAAATAATCAAGACAAGAATTTACAGGTTTATTCAACGGCCCTCAGGATTTATGATAACAAGGACGAACTTTATGTTGCCAGTGAATTTATAAAAGTTGTATATAGAACACTAAAGAAAATAATAAGAACATTGACAAAACCATTAAGTGTTAGCAAAAATGAGATGGACTCAAATTTTATTGATTTTGGAATAAACGGTTCATGTAATTATAAAAATGATGTTTTTTCACTGAAAAATTCCGAGTATTTAGGTTGCAGATTATATGTAAAAATGACAGAAATGATTCAAGTTGACGAATTATATACTTTAATTCATAAACAAATTATAAAAACTGACAACACTGAAAGAAAAATATATTTTGAAATTAGTGGGTTATTCGATGAAATGTGGTCAGATTTTGAGGTAAAAGGTCAAAAACTGAATTTCAAAAGACTTTCTTCAAAACTGTACCTTTTGAAATCACTTTTGGAGAATGTGATTATTTTTAATGGGGTTTTAAAGAATTCTTTGGTACCTTACACACATGGAACTTATAACTTTTCATCTCTCTTTGATTTTCTCGTTGGTAATATTGAAGCCATTGAAGACTCAACGAAGGAAATCCCAATAATATATTTGCGACAAAAACTAAAAATGAGACTGAGAAAAATGGGTTTATTTATAAAGGCAATATTTGTAAGAAAAGAAAGAATAAAGAGAGAACAAAGGAAGAGTATAGAACGAGAAATAAAGAAACTCAGAAATATTCTACTTGGATTGGAACCGCATGTTATAAATATTGATATATCATTTAAAGTAAACATAGAAAACTTGAATTTTATAAAAATAGAGTCGATGAATAGAATTAAAAAACTATTTTATCTTTATATTCATTGTATTTATTCAACTCTCACCAAAATTATTTCAACTGGAAAAGTTAGTAAGCACATTACATCTGAAGTTGGGGATGAATGGAACAATTTTATTCAACAACTAGAAGTTGTTAAAAATTCAATATTAAATCAATTGAAAGCTATCCTTGTAAGTTTTTATTTTATAACATCACAACTTATAATAACTACTTTTGAAGCCACTTTTTATTCAGAATTTAGAGATTAGAAGCGCGGCAAACAAACTGACTAAGCAGGTTATTATTAACCAGGTAGGTTTTCAAAAAAGGAAAATAAAGTACAAATAAATTTTAATTTTAGGGTAAGCTCATATCAGAAATAGAAAATTACAAGGAAAACTGGCTTTAAACATTAAAACTAGAATATTTGTATTAATACTGTTTTTTTAAAGATATTTTGTACACACTTTACGTATCTTGCGGTAAATAAATACACGCAGGAGAAAATTTTCCACTTACTCAAGAATAATGAAGGTGGAAAAGGTAACAATAAAAAATGGAGAAATATGCAGAGGTGTAGCTGAAGTTGGTACATGTAATAGAAATGATGCTCCACTACTTCCGCTAAGTAGCACCTTAAGACAAGCGCAGGAAAGGAGCTTTTTTTTAAGAAAGTTTTTTGGAGTTTCATTACTTTTTTTGGTACTGGTCATCTCCTTTACATTTGTTGGATTTCTGTTATTTTTTTTGAAGAGTACTATTTTAATGTATTTGTTCCATCTTTTAAATTTCATTATTTCATTATTTATGAGTGAATGTTTTCGCACATACATTGCTTATAGATTAGTTGATAACAACATCGAGGAGAAGAACAGGTTGAAGTCGTTTCTTTCCTTAAATCCGATGCTACTGTTGTCTTCAATAGACTATATATCACTTACTATGATGGCAGCCACTTTTTTACTTTTGGGAATGCCAATGTTGAACATAAATCAAACTGTAAACTACGAGAAGTTGCATCCAGGATGGAGAAAGTCGTTAGTTGCACTTTCTGGACCTTTTTTTTTCTTTCTATTCGGTGGATTCCTCGGGATAATTTACAATGTTGTGGTGCTTTGTTCAGATGCACACAATTTTGGAGGATCTATATCTCAGGCCTTATATTTAGGTGTGAGATTATTAGCATTTCTAACAATAATAAACATCTTACCATTCCCACCAATATTAGACGGGTTTAGAGCAGTTTCACCGTACCTACCTGATTGGATAAATTCAGAGATTTCAAACGCAAAGAGTACAATATTGTTTCTTATATTATGTACCTTGCTTTTTATTTTCATTGCTCAATCAAAGTTGATAGCTGACATTGTAGATATTATTGTTTCAGAATTATACAAGGTGAGAATTTAAAAATAATCTGTATTATCTGTTTATATTGTTATTTAGATATTTAATATTTTAGTTTTTTGTTTATTTTTTTCTTGCAATCTTCATTGTGGAAATTGCTTCCTTTGTTCGCGCCAGATGAAAAAGTTTATTCGGGTTCTTTTGGATTATGAAAAAACATCCATGACGAATCAAGGCAAGCTCATACATTTCGAGGTAGAACCAGTTAAACATGGTGAAGAAGCAGATCAAAACGCAAATGTAAGGTTCGAAGACATTCCTGTAGAATGCGTTTGTCCTTTTTGTAAGGAGGAGGTTGTAACACAAGTTGAGTTAGAGAGTTCCTGGTTTACCTATATTTCCTCTTTTACATTATTTATATTATTTGGTTGGATAAGCTGCCCAATTTTGCCGTTAATATGGTCTCTTATACAAGATTCAGTTCATACCTGTCCAAGGTGTTTAAATAAAATTTCAAGAAACAGACGTTTTAAATGTCCCTCGATAAAATCAGAGATTATGACTTTGAGATGTGGAAGCTGTGCTGTTGTTTTAACTAGAAAATATGTGTTGACCATTTTATCTATTTTTATTACTATTATTATGTTCACTACTCTAAGAACCCTTTTAAGAACATATGGACTTCCGGATGTTGAGCACGGCCCCCAAATTGACAATACCTGGATGATGTTTATAGAATCATGTGGTGTAAAGTCCTATCTTGGAAATCCAATTCGTGCAGTAAAGGAATTTGAGGATAATTATCAGTATAAAACTGTTTTTTGGACAGGAAGAGTTATAAAAGTTCAGGAGGGATTTTGGAGAAAGCATTTTATTTATATAGGAATGAACCCACCACAAGTAGTGACAAATACAGGAACCCCTGTACCAGATTTGGGGCTTACATTTAATGAAGAACTATTCCCACAAATTTCTAAGATAAAAGCAGGCGATTTAATTGATTTTAATGCAACTTTGGTTGAATTTGGGAAACGTGGTCATCCACATTTTGGTCAAATGTGGAACTTTACCAAGGCGGAAGATGAGTTAAATATTATTGACTTCTTATTGCCTAAACAAAAAAGTTTATTACTTATGATTCCGTTAATTGAAATGATGAACCAGCTTAGTGATCAACTTACAAAACCAACTAATATCGATGAAGTTCATAGATTACCTGATCCATCTAGTGACGATGGCGACGGTGTGAATCGAAATAGCAAATTATTACAAATGAGCATTAGTATAGAACGAGAGCCTGAAGATCTTAGTGAAAAGAAGGTCTTAGAGTTTGAAAGTGAACAAGACCCTAGTAATAACTAGTTTTTTAGGTTATTTTTGACTATCCTGATGATAACTCTATATTTTAAATTTTATTCTACCCCTTTCTCAATCAAACACATTGAACCAATGTATTAGTTTTCGCCACTATGGCTCCCTGTAAGCAGGTATCTTTGTATCCTAAATCTTAGAAAGAGGTTGTGAATTGTAAGAAATTAGAGTGGTAAATATATTGGATATATAATAGAAACAATGGAAAAGAGTAGTTAGATATAGATTAGTCTAAGAGTTTATTGTAAACAAAGCTAAATTAGTATTTCTTTTTTGATGAACGTGATATTGAATACGACTTGGATTCCTCTGAACAAGTTGCATTGCAAAGTGACGTATTATTTGTATGGTTTTTTTTAGCGTGTGGGACTTTATTTTCAGCTCCAAGAAAAGGTATTTTTAAACGATTACATATTGAACTTATAATAACGATAGAGAAATCGAAAATATAGAGGGTATTCCAAACGGAAATAAAAACAAGTATTGCAAATTGAAATTCTGAAAAGTGGTCTATAATTATATTTCCAAATAGAAGTGTAACCGACGAAAAATAAAATGGGATTAAGGGCCAGTGAATAAAAGGTAATTGTTCATGAGTAAATGAAGAGACATTCATTCTCAATGCTATTGTTGAAGTGCTTGTAGTAATTATAAATATACATAAATTGGGATATATCAAACACACATCAGAAAATAAAAACAATACTTGGAAGAGTACATGACACAACGCTCCACAAACTTCAAGTGATGCGTTCCATCTCTGATAGGAAGTCCTAAATGTATTAAATCCAGTTTTTACGTCATTTATAAGGGTATATATACCAGTTAAAATCAAAATAATAATGAATATATCAACAAATTTTACATTATAAAACATTCGATATGATAATATTATATCACCAAATATAGACGAAAAGATGAGAAAGAATATGATTAAAATCTGACTTTCAGTTACACCCAAATACTTTGAAGATGAACAACGAAATACTTTGCAATGGTTTTCTAACCATATAAATGATAATAATTTTAGCTGTACTATCGTTAAAAAAGTGAAATATTTGTAAGACCAACCCATTTTACAGGAAGCGGAAAGTATATTTGCAAAAAAAATAGTTGTGAATGAATCTAAACCATGATCAAGGAGCTGTCCCAATGGAGAGCTTATGTTTAACCTCCTTGCACGCTTTCCATCAACCGCGTCAAAAGTCTGATATAAGAATAACAAAAACCCAATACATACAGAAACATTAACAGGTATAGAACTGTTCATCATTGGACAGTAAATCGTGACTATTATTTGTGCCAGTAGGGAACACAAAAAACCAAATATAGTCAAAAGGTTTGGTGATATAGAAACCGGAATAACCTTTTCAAAGGACTCCCAAAAAGGATTCATCAGGGAGTCCATAAAAGTGGCTCCACTGCTTTTATAGCAGTATGATTCCACATTCCTTAACCCGTTTTCTGTGATATGTCTCCCGAAAATACCATTTTTTGAGTTATCTTTTCCTATATATATGACCATTTTTTTCCACGAAAAGAGAGTTTTACGACACACTACCGCTCATTTGTGGACAAATAATAGTTACTTGACTTGTATTTTTGGGAATGAAAATGCAAAAAGTTAGAGGTTAAATTTTTTGTTATTTGGTGGAAAATGAACAGCTTTCTTGTTTAATTCATTAATTTCATTTTCAAATGATAAACCACATAACCATTAGAAACTTCTTTAGACAAGGAGTAAAAAAAACACAAATAGCCTTTGTTTTTGAGGGGAACCGTTAAAATTAATAGGTGGTGTGGAATACAGACTATGCCCGCAAAAAAAAAATATTCGGAGCTTGTATATTAAACTCTTCTTTTAATATTTATATATATAATGAAGGAGTTACGTTTTTTGTTGATTTTACTGATATACTTATTTGATATTGCTGTAGGAAGTTCATATTATGATATTCTAGGTGTGAGTAGAGACGCTTCCGACACAGAAATAAAAAAGGCATATCGCCAAATGAGTCTCAAGTATCATCCAGACAGAAATACATCTCCTGATGCGTCAGAAAAATTCAAAGAAATAGCCACTGCGTATGAAGTACTTATTGACTCAGATAAAAGAAATATCTATGATAAATACGGCGAAGAAGGATTAAAGCAACAAGGAGATGGATTTCAAGCAACTGATCCATTTGACTTGTTTTCTATGGGTTTTGGGAGTTTATTTGGAATGGGAAATGGAAGGGGTGGTGTTGAAACTGCTAGAGTTCCAGACACAATTTTGAAAGTTTTTTTGTCGCTTGAACAGTTGTTCTTTGGTGAATTACTTACAATTTCATTTAGCAGGCCTATTGTCTGTATTAACGCGAATGATTGCTTAAGTAATAGAAAGGACTGTGCAGGACCTGGAACAAAAGTATTTACACAGCAAATGGGTCCAGGGTTTATGGTACAACATCAGGTTAATGACCCGTCTTGTATTGGGAGGAAGAAAGGGTGGGATAAAAAATGCAAACAATGTCCTAATGGTCCAACAGAAATAGATACAGCACACTTGACTGTTTATATAGATCCAGGAATGAATTCAGGAGACACCATAAAATTTGAAGGTTCTGGGGAGCAAAGACTAACCTATGAACCAGGTGACCTTATTGTCGTTATATTTGAAGTTGAAAATAAGCGTTACAAAAGGATAGGAAACGATCTATATACTTCAATGGAAATAAGTTTATCAGATGCACTTCTTGGGTTCTCACTCCCTTTGAGATTTATAAATGGAGAAGACATAATTATAGATAGAAAAGAAATCACTTCATATGGAGAAGTAATTAAAATAGAGAAAAAAGGAATGCCAATTAGAAATACAGCAAACTTCGGCGATCTATTCGTAACTATCAAATTCAAAATGCCTTCTAAATTAAGTGATGAACAGAAAAACATTATCAAACAGGCGAATCTAGGAAATTAATTCGTTAATGTACTGATTACTTTAGTTAATAGCTAATATAGAGGCGGTGAAACAACCTAACGAACATATAAGCGTCAAAATAATGAGTATAACCTTTGTATAATACTTGTTCCAGGGGAGGTCATAATTGAATAACTTTAAATATACCAATAAAGGGAAAATTAGGCATATAATCGTCTCAAAGAACCCGGTTGCAACTTCGACAAGTAAAAGTAAATCATGTAATACGGTGGCTATGAAAATGGAAGAAGACAAAAAAATAAACACTATTATTCCTCTGAGTTTTATGTTAATATGTTCTTTAAGTTCAGCAAGTTCCCTTTCATTTGCATCAAAGTGTAATGTTGTTTGTTCAATACCCATTTCCAATTCATTCTGCTCGGAAACATCCCTATATATAATCGTGTTTGATGTCTTTCTTGATACAGTTGCATCAGGGTTTGTTTTATCTTTATATTGTTTATACAATTGAGGGCTACGTATATCAATTGTAGTGATACTATCCTCTAATAAATTATTTGTGTCCATACCTCCCTCAATATAAAAGAATGCAATATTTGGATTATAATAATCCCGTCTAGAGAAACTCTGGTCTTTAACGAATTTTTTTAATAGAAATTGATCGTTGGAAACCTCAATTCTTGCATTGCCTCCAATTATAAGGATTATATTTATTAGAGATGAGGTTGCTGCGTGTAAAGAGAGTGTACATGCAACCAAGTTTGAAACACTCAGAAATATCTTAGATAAAATAACCAAACTACTTCCATTATTATAATTAAGTACTACAGTCTGCATTGTCAACTCCCCAAATGTCAGATATGAAAAAACGGTGATTATAGAGAAAAGTGAAAAAATTGACAAAGAAACTGTGCCAGAAAGTATAAGTGTTCTTATTGTAGTCGGATTTGTCAATTCATATCCGGTTGCCGGAGAGTTCTCGTGATTAGAAAACGCAAAACATGAAATTGTTAACATTTTCATGCAGGAAACAATGCTAACGTCACCCTTCCACCAAATAACATTCCCACGTTCAATTAACGCAGCAAAACTATAATAGTACTTAACTACCGTTATGGAAAAAAAAATACCTGCAATTATTGATAGCCAACTTATATATCTAGTCGCTTGTAGTTCCTTTTTCAAAGAAAAAGGGAACATAAATGCTGCACAAATCACCATTAACGATACCTGGTTGTACGACACCCCTGTAGGAGATGTATAAGTTGAGAATGGTGGAAGTACTTGCTCAATACAAGAACACCAAATAATCAAAAAGCATGGTAATGTTACTGCCATAGCAAAAAATACCGGCAAATTAACAAATAATGCTATAATTTGTTTATATCTAGATAGTTTTTCTACGTTTACATTTTCTTTCGTATTTGGACTTTCTGAAACTTGTAGTAGAAAGGCTTTTAACAATGTATTACCATAATTGTCAGTTGAAAGGATTGCTGCAGAATTAATCAAGATAAACTGTGTCAGTGAGAGAACAAAACAGGAAAAGAACATTATTAAAAGCCCAATTATTATTCCTGTTTCTTTCATACAAGAAGGAAGCAGCAGAGCTGCTGAAGGAGAAATAGATGCCCATAATACAACAATACTTTGTGCTAAAGAACCTTTGGATAAACAATTATTACTGAAAACCAGATTAGTGGACTGTTCTTTATTATTCATCAATGTTCTAGTCCTTTCTTCAAGTCTAATTTTCCTCCGGGTAAAAGTGCTGAATAGACAAAGGTAAATAGAAGAAATACTTACCGCCTGGCAATATCAGTAGATTTCGAAATTAAGCATGGTAGATAACACTTTCTTTGTTATATATCAAATAGCATGTACCCTTTTAACTAGGATGAGCAAGGTTCTACTTCTAAATATAAATGTGTGTAGCAATTTTCCAGTTTACTTTACCATTGCTATTTCTTTTCTAATATTAATTATTATATCCGCAAGCGTTTCTGGATAAACTCCTAGTTCAATTAGCCTGATTAGTACTAACATTGACTCCATATCTAAACCAGTATTTAGAAGTTTAGATATGTCAGTTAATGTATCTAGAATTTCAGTGTTTATGTCGAGTTCACTCATTTAACAAAATTTATCAAATAGTAAGCTTACATACGGAATTGTGATTTAGCGCGTCTATAGATCGTGAGAATTTATGTGCAAGAGGAGAGTTAGATATACAAAAAAAATAACTTTAACTAGATTTTTAAGTTAAAATTTCATTAATAACACAAATACACATAAATTATGAAAAATAGTTAATATTGTAGATATTTTCATATAATTAAAAGTAAATATTTTGTATAATTGAAAGAAAAACTTTCGTATTGAATAAACTTGATTGAGTGAAGATGTGACTAAGCGGTTCTTATATGAATAAATAAAGATGAGGAAGAGTTTCAATGTTACATTGATAATATGTGAATCCAAGGAAGATTATTTAATTTAAAAAATCTTCAGTTTGAGATTCCTAATGGGTATTATATCTGTTAAAAGTAAAATTCTTAATTACCTTTTCTTCTTGAGCAATGTTCCAAAGGATTACAAATTCCCCTCCAAATGCAATTAAAGCATCCTCATCAGGACAATTAGCAGATGTAAATATCTTTCCACCTTTTAGATGCTTCTCAAACACAGGATCAGTCATACTAGATAGATTCCAAACCTTAGAAACACCATCAAAACCAGAGCTGACGAGCAAGTTTGGAATGGAGGTGCAGCAAATTGAAGTTATTGGCTTCATATTAAGGCTTCCATGTACAGAAAAAATGTCTTTTTTGTTGTTTGCTGAAAGAACTCTAATATCATATCCGGAAATATAACCATTCTCAGTAGAAACTATTACAGAGTTTCCATTACAGTAAATGTTTGATTCTGGAACTGCAATTGACTCAGGATCACCCTTCTCTTTCTCATAAACTAGTTTAAAGCTGCTTTTACCATCTCTTATATCTATTAACTGCAAAGCTCTATCGTAGTCAGCGGTTATTATTATGTTGTTTTCAGTATGATGCCAGTTTAAACATTGAACTTTATTGGAACAGTTAATGTATGTATTTACACACTCATTTTTGATTATGTCCCAAATTTTTAGTGATTTATCAGCAGAACCAGATGCAAGAATTTTGGAGTTTCTTGGATGGGAGGCCAAAGACATGACTGCATCTGAGTGTCCATTGTCATTCTTATTTCTCTTTGCATTAATAGTGGAAACAGGATAAATTGAATCAACACAGTCCAAATTCCAGATATTAATTTCACCACTGAAAGATCCGACAGCGAGTAAATTATTCTTGGAACTGAATGAACCTAATGTTAGCCATTCCGAACAAAGTGGATAGTCCCCAATCAGAGTATCGTGGTGCACATAAAAACTTCCGTCTTCAATTGAATATAGGTATACTTGCAATGTTGATGTGTCGTTTTCAATTGAGGTAGTTGCGAGAAGAGAGTCACTATCTCTAATGTTAAGTTCATCATCGTCAGAAAGATCGATATTTTTTAAATAAAGGTCCTTGTTACCAGAAAATATACCTTTTTCAACATGATGGAAAAAATTATCACCATATTGGTCGATAGATTCTGAGTTTAAATCTCCTAGCTCGGCAAATTTTTCGACAATATCATCGTTACTCCTTAGCTCTAAATCTCCAATATCATGCTCATTAATGTATCTTTCTATATCCTCGTCATTCATGCAATAATGGGAATTTCTTATTGGGATTTCCTTTGCATATCCTCTAGGAACCCACGACAACGAACTTATTGCATTACCGTCCATCTAAAAAAAAGAATGATTTTTTTTTCACAGATTTAGTCAATCTCAGCTTTGAACAATCCCGCATTGTCTCCATCACGCGCTGTTTCAAAATAAAGTTGCGAAGACTGTAATATAAATAATTTATAATGATAAGGAGAAATGCAAGGCAAAGAAAAGAATACATTTTGTCAAAGAATTTGGAACTTCTGAGGCGAAAAAAAGTAGAGAGAACTATTAAATTGAAGGAGGCAATTGAAAATGGGAGGCAAATTCCAACGGAGCTTCGCGGAATCTCTGATAAATTATTGGAAGATATTGATCTGACAGACACTTATACAAATCAAAAGTCATTTATTGATAATGAATACTTATCTATTGGACCACACGAACCAAAAATATTAATTACTACCTCCAGAAATCCAAGCAATAGGTTGATACAATTTGTGAAGGAATTAAGTTTAATTATTCCGAACAGCTCCAGAATAAATAGAGGAGGTTATGTATTGAAAGAATTCAGCGATCTTTGTAGATCAAACGGAGCAACTGATCTTATTATAATTCATGAACATAGGGG
This sequence comes from Cryptosporidium ryanae, assembly GCF_009792415.1. Classification (NCBI taxonomy): domain Eukaryota; phylum Apicomplexa; class Conoidasida; order Eucoccidiorida; family Cryptosporidiidae; genus Cryptosporidium; species Cryptosporidium ryanae. The sequence goes on from NW_027125568.1 coordinate 55,206, forward strand.
AGAACCGGACAGTATGATTGTTTCCCACTTTCCACATGGTCCAACAGCTTATTTTTCACTTAATGAAGTAGTTTTGAGACACGACCTACCAAACAAACTGTCAAATGTACCTCAGAGTAACCCTCATTTAATATTTCAGAACTTTAATACGGACCTTGGTCAAAGAGTCTGTGATATTTTAAAACATCTATTCCCTACTTCGACGAGCAACTCGCAGAGAGTGATTTCATTTGTCAATGTTAATGACCAAATTACTTTTCGCAATTATGTATGGGAGAAAAAAGATAATCAACTACATGAGGATGTCCAAATTATCGAATTGGGTCCTAGATTTATACTTAAACTTTACAAAATAGAACTCGGTACTGTTGAAATGAGAAATTTGTCAACAGAATGGGTTCATAGACCATTTTTCAATAAAAGAAAGCTTTTATTGTGATGTTTCAAAGATAAGCTATGTATCTTTTCTTTCTATCCATGCAATTCTGGCCTTTGCGGCTTTGTTCCGGCTTTCATGCGCATCTTCTAGTATTATTCTTGAAACCTCCGCCTCAGATACCCAACATTGACTAGCATGAGTTAAGAGGTTCGAAAGTTCTCTATTTACTTCTTCCTTGCTTCTAGAAAGATTAATTTTTTCTATTAGCTTTCCCGAAGGAATGCCAATTCTTTCTAGTTCCGTTGTATTTTCTTCCATTATTTCCAAAACACTTTTCTGGTCATTTGCTCTCAATATGTCCTCTAAATATTTTAATTTCTCAGAAAGGTCTTTGAATCTTTTGGTCTGCTCCAATATATCTATATAAGCCATTTCACATTGTGCAGACAGTGAAGCCTCTATATCAAAAAAGGTTGCCTTCTCACTGTTGACCAATTTAAGTTCCGGAAAATCGTTAGCGATCGATTCTTGTTCAAAATTTTCTCCTTTACTGGGTAAATAATTGCTCGAAGGGGCAGTTGTCGTTTGTAATATTTGCTGTAATTCAAGTGGTAGGATATTATCATCAACTTCGGGTGTCTTGTTGTTATTTGCCCTTGATGAATATATATCTAGAAATTCTACCAACTCATAATTATTTACTTTTTCTGTGTTTCGAATATCCCCTATTTCTTGAATTGCAGTCAATTCATTCTTGAGTTTATTCATCGAATTTTCAAAATGTTGTCTATCTGATTCTATTGTTCCTTTTAAGAAAGTGATTTCATTACTGAGAGTAATTTTCTCATATATTAATTCTTGGATCATCTTTTTTTGTTCAACAACTTCCTCCAGTAAATTTTTATTTTCCAATTTCATTAATTTACTTTTTTCTTCAATATTAATGATTTCGTTCTCATATTTTCCTCTAATTTCCCTTTCGCAAATATTAATTTGTTCAATATTTTCTTGTTTAAGTCTATTACTTGTCAATTCAATTTCTTTTCTAAGATCTGCATTTTCATTTTCCTTAATTATTAACTCCTTTTGTATTTCATCATAATCTTTAGTTATTTTTTCCAGAGACTCTTTCTTTTTCATTTCAATTATATATCTATTTTTAAGCTCTTTATTTATTTCGTATTTCTCATTTTCTATTCTGAAATTAATAGCCTCTAATTCAGAGATTTTTTGCACATGTTTATCTTTAACTAATTTTTCATTTTCCAACTCTTTTAAAAGCTGTTGATTATTATTTTTTGCTATTTCCAATTCCGAGTCCTTTTTTATAATAATTTGGAACTGATTTGACAATGCATCATTTAACTCCTTATTTTCTCGCACTAATGATTTTAATTTTGAATCATATTCATTATTCTTAATACTCATTTCTTTTACTTTTTGTTTTGTTTCATTTAATTCTACAAATGTCTGACCAAGTCTACTTAAAGCATTGTTTAAATCTATAGACTTTAATTCGATTTCATCTTTATGTTTTTCAATTCCTAACTCAAGTAAGGATATCTTTTCACGGGCATCATTGATCATATTTTTTTCCTTATTAAACTTGTCTTGGAACTCAACTACTTCTGACTGTAAAAAAATGTTTTTTTCTTCCAATTCTCCTATTTTAATACGATAGCATTCGAGAATTGATTGCAAAATCGAGTTTTCCTTTGTTTTTTTCTCAATAATAGTTCTTAATTCAGTTAAATTAGATTCAAGCCTTTTGTTTTCTTCAGAAAGTAGTGTTATATTCTTATGGAGCTGTTCCTCCTGCCCTCTTTTGTCCTTTAATATGTCCTTTAAAAATACGAGTTCATCATTTAATGACTTATTATCCATATTATTAACGTAATAGTTAAATTCACTTATTTTGTCAGGTATACCTATATTTTTTAATTGAGAAATAAAATTATCAAGTTCTTTTGATTGATTATTTGCCCTTTCTAGTTCAGCCATTATTTTTTTGTGTTCTTCTTCCAGAGATGTCAAAGAATTTTTAAGATTAACGTTTTCTTCTTCAATATGCAGGTAATTTGCTCTACTTTGAGTTTCAAGGTTACGTTTTTCATTCAATAATTCGTTTTTTTCTTCAATTAGTTTACAATTCTCGTTTTTAGTCAATTCCAATGAATTACTCAATTTATTGATCAACAATTTATTTTCATTTAGCTCATTTTTTTGTATTAAATTAGATTCATAAAGCTTGTCCACTTCATGAGATATCCTTTCAAAGAAATTTAATCCATTATTTACATATTCTACAAATCCTGTTTTTATTTGTTGGTATATTATTCTTATTGTAGACTCAATTTCTTTAATTTGTTTGATTCTTCTGATCAACCATAAATTTAGTTGATCGATTTTTTCAATTGATCGACAATTATGAAGATTTATTATCGGGATTTTGTTTCTGGTGTATGATGGAATTTGTGTTAACATCACTTGATTTAAATTTTTGTTTTCTAATGTTGAGTTATTTGAATTATTAAATAGATTGTCAAATGAATCAATATTGCTTTGAAAATAAGGAATATTAAGATAATTGTATTGATCTTGAGATGGGTTAAAGGATTTTAAATTGCTTTGAAAGAGTCCTGATTTAGATCCTTGATCAAATACAACTTTTTTAAGGACCTCTACATCCTTTTGTAATGATTGCCCTTCTCTCAAAGTTTGTGCCAATTCCTTAAGGAGTTCATTAGTTGTTTTAGATGAATCACTTGTTAAGTCTTCATTTAAATGATTTTCTATAAACAATTTTTTATCCTTTTTTTTAGATCTGCTTAGCGTATACTTGTTTTCGTCTATTTTTTTTGAATTTTTCTTAGGTGTGATAAATGATTTATCATTATCATTTGCATTATTAGATCCAAAATCGTTAGAAAGATTCAACTTTGGATCATTCAAATGTGATTTCAAAATAAAATCAAAAAAATTTTCATGTGCTGATTTATACATTAGTCAGTTGTATTTATCTCATGCAATTTACAAAAATTTTAATACATTCACGTGGAGTCAGACCCCTCACTGCGCAGTAAACCGCCAGTTTTAGTAAATGAAACAAACATTTACAAGTGCAAATTGATAAAATTTAAGTAAAAGAATTGCTACGTTATGCAAGTTTTCAAGTGAAGCGAAATAATCTTAATAGATCAAAATAACAAAACTTGTTAGTCTATTTTTCAAACCCTAATAAAATAATTCTAATGTGAGAAACGTACTAGATATTGAGGTACTTCTCGAATTAAATATCTCTCAACATATCTATTTTCAATATTAATGACAACTAAAATATAAGTAATTAAATTGAAACATGGTAACTATCTAAACTTGATTCCGCTCTGTTGAGATTCTTTTCAGCCAATAATTTTGCTCTAATTCTTCTCCTCTCCACGATTCTTCGGTATAATGGCTTTGGTACTAACTCATCGAATGCCATATTTAGGAATCCCGAACCTATTGATATAATGTAAAGCCACCAATAAATGGTATAAGTGCCGAATATTTGTTGTAATCCAGGTGTAAATGTGACGATTAATGTACTGCTTGCACTAATACTACATGCGAAATGAAGCCAGGGATTGTTAAACAAAGGTACTGTGAACCAGTCCCAGGTTCTCACAGTATATGCACGTAACATTTCACAGAATACAGCAGCGATAAACGATGCAGTTCTGCCTCTAATAGTTCCGAACGCAACTAGGTCTATATAATCAGGTCCCACTGCGCCTTTTGGGGGGATGCACCAACCATTTTCACCGGTTACACAGCCGAGTCCAAGAATTTCTGCCTTCTCATATATTTCTTTAATGTAACTAATGTCTGAAGGGGAAAGAAATGAATCAATTTTACCTACAGCAACTCCCAATACCTGTTCCATTCTATTTGTAAGAGGGTTAAAAAAATCAATATTTGTAACCCAACCCGTCTTGTTGATACTCATTAAGTTTAACCTCCATTCGTGTGTCTGACAGAAATATCTACCCTCAGAACCATGAAGACAAAGGGACTCTATTGAACTTCTCTGAAACACTCCAAGAGACGAATACATTGAAATAATTAATACTGCAAGAACACAAATAGCCTCGAATATGGCATGCGGTACATTTGCAAAAATCCACCAATCTCTTGTCATTATTGGGCTTTTCTTTGGCCTTGGAGGAACCTTCATCATTTCAGGATTTGGAGGATCAACACTTAGTGCAACAGCGGGACCACCATCTGACATTAAATTCAAAAATAGTATTTGAAGTGCTGCAATAGGTATAGGTAGCTGTGCAGCAATTGCAACAGATAGGTATAATATTTCTCCAATATTTGTTCCCAACAAAAAAGCAACAAATTTCTGTACATTTGAGTATATTTTTCTACCTTCTTCAATTGCATTTACTATTGTAATGAAATTGTCATCAAGAAGTACCATTTCAGAAGCTCCTTTCGCAACCTCAGTTCCACTTATTCCCATTGAAACACCAATGTCTGCTGCCTTCAAAGCAGGTGCATCGTTTACACCATCGCCTGTCATCGCCACTACCTCCCCCTGTCTTTGTAAAGAACGGACAATTGCAATTTTATCCTCCGGTTGTGCTCTACAAAATACACTTACGGAAGATACTATTCTGTCAAATTCCTCACTCTCCAAATGCGGTTTTGATGCATCCCCATTTTCATGTAGTTGATTACAAACAATCGATCCAGAAATTATGTTTAAATCATTAAATTTACCTATTTGAGATGAATTATATGAATTTTCATCTGCAAGCAGTCCTATTGACCTTGCTATTGCGCATGCTGTCGGTTGTTGATCTCCCGTAATCATTATTACACGTACTCCTGCCTCACAGCATTTAGTTATTGCTTTCTCAACTCCTGGTCTTGGTGGATCAAGAAAACCAACCAATCCCAACAAAGTTAATTCATTCCTTTCTAAAACCGATTTGAGTCTTTTATCGCTGCACTCTTCAGAAATTATATCGAGAAAATCCTCACCAGTTAATGGTAAAATTGCTACTCCAAGAACTCTGAGTGCATCGCCACTAAGAAGTCTATTCGAATTCTCTATTTCTTTTATTTCCTGAGGCTTTATTTTTTCGGAGGTATTTATTTGAATAACTGGCTTTTCACCTTTCAATATAGTATTTGACATATACCCGACATGCTTCACTAAGCGATCTGGAGCTCCTTTGATAATAGCTACATGCGTGAATATCCCAGAATCTAAGTTATCAACAGTCTTTGAGTATCTTGAAGATTGAATATTTTGGAGATTAGTTTGTTCAATGTGTTTTTTAGTTTCGTTTTTTGTCTCATTACAAAATATTATATCACCAAATTGATTGGGAATAGGGAGAGAATGTACAGTCATCATCATTTTTCTCGATGATGTAAAAGGGACCTCTGCTGAGGGAATTCTCTTGTAGCTTATTTCACAATATATGTCTTGACTAATTTCATCACTAAACAAATTGCTCTCCACAGATTCATATGATGCTTCTCTTTTTTCTGTTGAACGTTGTAAGTCATCGATTATAGCTGCATCTGGAGAACTTCCCGTTGTTGTAATTTCTGTCTGTAACGCCTTTTTAACAATATTGCTATATTGTGGGTTCAAATTATGTGTATGTGAGGAATTATTCTCATTAAAAGGCGTGTTAATTATAAACTCTCCTTTATCGCTTCCTACTTCAGCAAATTTTTTAAATCCAAATGATGCCTTTGCAGCAGCAACAATTAATGCTCCTTCACTCATATTACCTCTTGTTTTCCATAACTTTCCATCATTATCAAAGACTAACACAGTTCCATAGCTATTCAAATATCCTGCAAGTAGCATGCTTCTTACACACTTTGTATAGGACAAGTCACTATTCAAAGGGTCACCGTAATCTATACATACAGAGTTGTAGTTTACATATTTAAACGGAACTTTGAAATCTTGTTTTAAATTACAACTCTGACTAATTTCATCACACTCAATTATTTCCAGTGTTTTAGTTTTGTTAAATGTCGCTAAATTTAGTATTTCCTCTTTGTTGTTTTGAGTAAGGGACGATGAAAGAAAAATACCACCATTAGGATCATTTCCTCTAGTTGGGTAAAAGGAAAAGAAAGAAGCACAATCATCCTTTGAACCTTTTTTAGTAAATTCATTTGTTGAATTCCCATTATTAATTTCGAAATCACAATTTTTTCTAGAAAAAGTTACCAACTTTACTGCAGTCATTTTACCTTCGGTGAGCGTTCCTGTTTTATCACTACAGATTACTGAACAACAACCCAAAGTTTCCACTGCAGGAAGTTTTCTAATATTGGCCTTTCTTCTGCACATTTCTGAACATCCTATTGATAAACAAATAGTCACTACCATAGGCAATCCTTCTGGAATGGATGAAACAGCAAATCCAACGGCAACAAGTATAATGCCAAAAACAGGATTGCTGTTAGGATGAGAAGGATCTTTGTAATTTGTCAAAAGTGCAACAATTACAATTATGATCAAAACAAATAAAGACATAAATCCAATAAAACCACCAAGTCTATTCAATCCTATCTGAAGTGGAGTCCCATTACTTGAACTACTTTGTGCAAGCTTCAATTGCTGGGCTATCCTTCCTATTTGGGTATTCATTCCAGTAAGTACTACGATTGCCTTTCCAGTTCCATTAGTTACTGCTGTTGAAGCAAAACATAGATTAGTTGGAAATGGACTCTGAAGATCTGTATTTACTAGATTTTTCAACACATCTTCAGATTCACCTGTTAATAAGGCCTCATTACATCTTATCTCTGTCGTTTCAACCAGTCTAACATCTGCAGGAACACTATCACCTGTTCTTAACAGAATAACGTCCCCTGGTACGAGTTTAGATGCGGGGATAACATTCACAATTCCAGATCTTATTATTGTACACTTCGGAGAGGAAAGGTCAGCAAGTTTCGCAAGTGCATTAGATGCACTATTCTCCATGTATGTTGCAAGACTTGCATTAATCAAAACAATAAATATTATTCCAACCCCTTCTACCCATTCCTGAAAAGCGAGGGAAACAATACCAGCTATTAATAGAAGAGATACTACTAATGATGTGAATTGACTTAAAAATATTTTCCATATTGGTTCAAGTTTCTCTTTTTGAAGTTCGTTTGGACCATATTTGTTTTCTAAAAGTTCATTAGCAAAACATTCATCAAGTCCAGTAGTCAAATCAGTAGATAGTTCATTTATCAAGGAGTTTAAATCTATGTGACTCCAATATTGAATGGACTTCTGTTTCTCGTTCTCTTCCAATGTTTGTTCCAAAGCTTTGGATATGAACTCAGGATTTCTTTTTCTTGCTTCTTCTATCGTTTCAGGTAACATTTGTGCAGACATGCTCAATTTATTAATTATCATATCCTGAACTGCCGTTTCATTATATTGTAAATCCGGTAGACTAGTCATAACATCAGAACTTAATTGTTTCCCAAAGTGATTGTTTTCATTTGAATAGACAAAACGATGTAACAAATTCCTGCTTGCTAACAGATTTATTCTATTCTGAATAAATATTTGCGGATTAGGAGAACAAGTATCCGGATTTGGTTCTTCATCTGCAATTTCTGCATGAAGCTGGTGCTTTCCATTTGGGGTCATATCAACAAAAACGCTTGCAGTTGAATTTGGGGACATAATTCGCGATGAAGGAGATGAGTTGCTTCCATTAAAGTTGTAAATGGATGTATTCTGCGAAGAATTAACTGTATTCTTCAGTGCAAATTGATTGGTCATTTCTAATTTTTTCTCATTCCTTCTATTTAAAATAGAATAAAGTGTATTTTGAGTCGACATCGTACTTTTAGAAGACTGTGTAATTTGGTTCTGCAAATTAGAGTCAAAAGAATCATTGCTTCCCGTCATGAATAATAAAATTAAAAAAACTAATAAGGCTACTTAATTTCAATTTTTACAGGAATATAGCGTGTTGTATTATAGATTAAGTTATGCTCGATTTCGAGAAGGGAAACATAATTTTTTTTCAAAAAAACCAAGCGCTAGAAATAAAATAAAATAGAACAATAGTCAGTTCAATCGTTTTGTGGTCCTCCCCCTTGTAATTCGAAAATCGTTTCTATTTCTAGCTCTGCCAGTTGGCCTCGAGGACTCCCTTTGAATCATTTCAGTTTTTGCGGTGACGATATTCTCGTCGCCCATTCTAATAAATTTGATGTTGTTTCCGCGAATGTAACATTCAATCATTTTACTAAACGAATTGCCACATTTGGATGTGCATACAACATTGAAGAGCGATATATTCATAAATCCATCAACACCTGTCAAAATTCCAGAGTACGTTTCACCGTTTTTAAGCTCCACCAACTGAAAATAATTAATAATACTTCAAAGATCAATAAGGATAACTTACTATAGGTTTCTGATATGCTGCCTTAATAACAGATAAGGGTAACTAAACTAAATTAGCGAATAAATCAGTAGAAATAATGAAAAGAAACTTACCACCATGTTAAAGATAAAACTGAACATCGAGACGAGGACAAACAGGGAAAAGTGTGAGCGGGAAAAAAAAGTTAGTTCCATGTTTCTACATAAATCCTACCTTCCTTAAATAAATTCTCAAAAAAACTTGAATCTCCGTACGTATTTAGTAATGTTGTCGCAATTTCACTCTTTATTCCTGATGAAAAATCCCTACTTCCACAAATGAAGATGATTGCTTCCTTATTATCCAATGTATTCTTTATTACTTCCTTTTTTTTTGATATCAGGTCTCTGACATGGGTATTTTCCGATTTAGAGAGTGCTATAAATACATCAGTCAGTGTGTCAGTATTCTTAAATGTTTCAATTTCATCTTCGTACAGAATTTGCTCACTTGTTTTGCATCCATAAAATAAATATGAATTTGTCTTATGGATTTGTTTCTTCTCATTAAGAATGAACATACGTTCATTTAGAAGTGCTCGCATTGGAGCAATACCACTGCCATGTGAAAACAACAACATTGGAACAGTTAATTTTTTTAAATCGAATTTTGAAGTTCTAATTATCCCAAGAACAGGATCTTTTTGATTCATATTCAATAAATAATTTGAGCATAAACCTTGAAAATATATCGGATTTTTCTCATTTAAATAATTTAGGGAGTTATCAAAATATCTTGGACCCTCAATATACGTGCTGATAGTTAATTCTATTGCATTAGGCGAACAGAGAGAGGAGGAGGAAATTGAATAACTTCTAAACCTCTGCTTCATTCCATGAAATAATAAAAATCTTTCAACTGGAACAGGAGTCAAGCTTTTCATGAAATTACAAATAAACCATATAAAAGAGCATTTATAACTTGACTTAAATTCATTGTAATAACTATTGTTTGTTATGAATTCAATTTCATTAGAATTCAAATACGGAAAAAATTGTGAAATTGAGTCTTGCGAAGGTAGTGTTATGAGGTCAAAATAATAAGTTAAAATGTGCTTTAAAGTACAAGAACTTGGGAATGGAACTTCAAAATTTGTTAATTTATCATTTTTTGGCAAAAAGTTAACCAAAGTGTTTTCCAAAATAGCTGGTTCTTGAATACCAAGGATTTTATCTGAGAAGAAGAGTATTGTACTTGTTGGATTTGCAGGTAGAATGTCAATAATGTCAAATGTTCGATATTTCAAAAAATCTGGTAGTTTTAATTTTAGATTAAATACATATTTACTATGGATATCATCTATTCTATATTTAAAAAGAATTGATCTTGATTCAATATGGAATTCAGATAAATTGAAATATTTATCAGAAATATGGCAGTTACCCTTATACTTGATATTTTTAATTTCGTGGTTATTCAAGACACAAATAATGCTATCATCACTCTTAAATTCACTTATATAAGTTGTTTTCGAAATATTAATGCCAATATCGTCTTTGATTTTTACGGCAAAAACATTTTCCCACCAGAATATTAGGTCATTTTCATTCCCATTAACTTCATCTAATTTTGCAATTTCAGAATACTTGATACCTCCAAGTCTATGAATATATTTATCTAAATTAATTGCTGCCTTATTGAAATTACAGTCATATATTGAACTTCCAAGGCCAATAACTGTGTAATTAATATTTAAAAAAATTTTATTATTGGCTCTGATCATACCCTTCAAAAATCTGATAAATTTGAATGAAGTAGAAGGAAAGCTACCATTTCCAGAAGTTGAAATGACGAAAATAAAAACATCATTAGTATTGAATTTAATACTTTTGTTTAAAATATAATTCACTTCATATATATCTGTTTTAAGATTGTTATTCTCGAGTAGTATTTTTAGAATTTTGGAAATATGTCTAGAATTACCTGTTTCAGTTGAGTAAAATATTATGAACCGTCTCAAGGGAGAATTCCAAAAATTAATTACAGGTACGTTTAATTCTTTTAAAAATAAGTACAAACCCAGGGAGATGCTACATATTGAGGCTATTTTAGAAATCCTTCCTGTATCAAGAATCATTTAGTCTTAAATAATTTTATCCAAATGCGCGAGATAATTAAAAAAAAAAAAATAAATCAAAATTTTGGAGATGCAATAATACTCCAAGACAAATTACTTTAGGTTAATGCATTAAGCTGTGTTATATAGTTTCTACTATAAGTTATAATTCAATTTTGTCCCTGACATTCATTAGAATTTCTGCTTTTTAATTCACACCTCCACCACCTTTGTAATATAACTGCTGCTCTCTCTCTTGTGTACATTATTCCCCAAACAAGAATATTTAGTGTTTCATTCCAGTGTGATTTCCATCTTCTGTAAGCTCTCTGAAGAATAATGGATGATTTTGTTTCTAAATCAACTTCTTCAATCATTTTTTTTTCATTGGTTCATTTGTGAGGCGGCTCTACATGGAACTAAATCAAGTAAATGAATTTATGAATAAAGGTTCATACACACTCGTGAATATTAATAATTTAACATTAAAAAAATTAATATTAACATACAATAAAATAAATAGGTTATTTTAAAATCTGAGTTATTTAAATGATCACAAAAGTATGCCTTAAAAAGAATATTTTATTAACTGAACTGATTTTGAATGAAATATTTTGATTAAAAAACTAAAAAACATAGAAAATTTTGATGTATAGATATTATAATCGTTAAATAGTCATTTTTATTGTTTTTTATAAAAAAGTTTAATACTAAATTATTTTCCCTCATTCTTTGAGCGGATGTTTTTTTTTACTTTTTTTATTTTATTTTTATTGGGGTTCTGACAAAGTTTTATATAATTATTATGTATGAAGGATATTGAACACCGATATAATACTAACTGGTTAAGTAGAAATGATTCTGCTAATGACTTTAATAATAACCAGAATATTACATTATTGATATGTATTAAAACCGAAATACGAAACATTGTTACATCACTCAAGTTATACAAACATGGTGGTGATAACTCGAGGTACAACAAAGAGATTATTGAGAATTTAGATTTTTCAGTTGCATATCAATTTCAGTCTCTTTTGGAAAATGTTTTGGCGTCTAACAAAGCTAATATAGAATGTGGGAGATTAGATCCTTTTCTGGAGGTAATTCAATCACCAGAATTTGGTGGAAATGTAACTGCAACTGTTTTAAATGCTATTGATCAGTTTATTTTATATGGAATTATTTATATCGATGAACCTAATAAGTATGTATCGATTAATAAGCTTGTTGAAAGTATACTAAACTGTAGATTCACTTCATCAGGTGTTGAATCTGATGAAATAGCACTCCAAAAACTTCTAGACCTTTTGGTAAACGTAGTAAATTCGGAATTTGGTGAATTTATTTCTTCAGAAAACTTAATAAAGTGTGTCTTAAAGTGTTTTCAGATTTCCAGACAACCAAGGTCAACACTTTTATTAAGGTCTTTAGGTGAGAGTTCTATACAAAAATTAATCGTTTCTATTTTGTCTAAGATTGTAAAAAAAGAAATTAATGAAAGAGAGGATTGTTGTGTCACTTTAATTAGAATAGTTAATTTTTTATCAATGCTATCATTTTATGGTATTCAGACAATTCAACTAGATGAATCAAAAATAGGAGATACAAAAAAAGAAGAAATTCTAAAGATAATGAAAAAAACAGTCCAGATGGACGGTTTAGATAATAATTCAGTATTTGAAATCCGCAGGATGGGTTTAAATCTTTTAAATATAGCTATTGAGAGTGGTGGGGAGCAACTAGATAAGTTCCCAGAATTTTTGATGTTAATTCAAGAATTATGTATAAATTTATTATTATTTTCATTAAAGGAACTATCAATGTTGCAACTAACGTTTAGATGTTTATTCACTATTTTTTTTAATTTTAGGTCCCATATAAAATTACAAATGGAACTTTGCCTAACTGCACTTCACATAAGAATTGCAAATAACGGTGTGAATAAAATTGACCTTATTCCTATTAATATTCATGACTTTTGTTTTTCACTGGAACAAAGAGAATTTGCACTAAACTCTTTGATTGAAATATGTAAGGATCCAACTTTTATTTGTGAGATTTTCCAGAATTACGATTGTAATATTTATTGTGGAAATGTATTTCAGGCAATTACAAGAACATTCGTTGATCAATTCAAATTCGAACATAAACATCAGAATAAAAAAAGTAATAAATTAACGAAAACATTGACAATATTTCAACGTTTAGGATTTAATGGACTAACGAATATTTTGAAAGGTATTTATACAGGAATAAAAAATAATCACAAGAATTTTTCTGAAGAAAATGACATAAACAACGAAATAAAATTTCAACTCTTTTTATTGAGACAGAGAGATATGAAGATTAATCTTTCTAAATTATGCAATTTATTTAATGAAAATCCTTCAAATTTTCTGGAAAAGTTCAAGAAAACTGGAATTTTTAATAGTGAAATTACTCCTATTGAGCTAGCAAGGTTTTTTAGATATGCACCTAATATTGATTATTACAATCTTGGTGAGTATCTTTCTAAAAATAGGGATTGGAATAACAGTGTGAGGTCCGCATATATGTCCACATTCGACTTCTCAGGTAAATCTGTGGTTGCGTCTCTTCGAGAGGTACTAGGGACATTTAAATTGCCAGGAGAATCACAACAGATAGAGAGAATAATGGAATCTTTTTCACAGGAATTTTTTTGGCAACAAAAAATCAATGAAGATTCTAACTCAAGTGATTCTACTATTAATGAAAGTACCTCGAGAGTAATCAATATTTTTGAAGATGGAAGTAATGAGCAAAGAAGTATAGTATTGGATAATAATGATACGATTTTTATTTTGAGCTATTCTATTATTATGCTCAACACAGACTTGCACAACGCACAAGTGAAGCACAAGATGTCAGTTGATGATTTCATAAAAAATAATAGAGGAATTAATAATGGGTTAGATTTACCAAGAGAATTCTTAACTTCTATTTTTAATGAAATAAAAAACAACGGCATTAAGTTGAATGAAAATCATGGGTTAATAGGTAAACAAAATCGTCATTCTTCAAGTATTGATATTGGAATTTGGGATTCATGGCTTAAAAAGCACTCTTTAAATAAATTATCGTTGGATTTAAATAACAAGATTGAGAGAGATGTAACATATATTAGCATTTACGAAGAAATGTTGAATATTATTGTTGAAATGGGATTGGTTGGATGTATTATGACCTGTTTAGAAAATTCATCGAACATTCAAATTCTATTTAAATGCATTAATGGGATACTTGAGCTAGTGCATTTGTGTTGTATTTTTTCAAAAAAGAATGTTATTAATGACTTGATTGAACGCACTAGTAAATTTATTAATTTGGAGCTTTCAGCAAAATCACAGCTTATTCTACCTATATTCTTACATATTGTCAGAATAACAATAAATAAATGGGATGAAGATTCTCCTTGGTATACATTATTCAATGTTTTGTTCATGTTGAATTCATTAAAATTATTTCCTCAAAAATCTATTGAAATAGAGGAATTAAAAGATAACCAGGGAAAAGTTATCTCTAGTTATTCGAATATACAATACCCGAGATTGTGCTTCACAACGAGGGCAATGACTTTTGGAATGACCAATGGCTTCGAATATTTTTTAGAACTAGCAAAAAATGCAAATAGACATATTGAAACAAATTTAGATAAACAAGAGTCTAACTCAATTTTGAAAATAAATAAGAACTCCTTCTCTTGGTCAGAAAAATTTATTAGTTCATCATCTTTGAGTAATAACAATTGGCTCGGTGATATAACAAACATATTATTTCGTTCCATTGAAGAAGACGACGAAGAGAATATTAGATTTGCTTCTGAACCTACGAAAATTTTTGATTCAATAATACAATTTATTATTGAAGAAGATACAATGTTTCCAGATAAATATCGTTGTGAAAATATTCCAACTCCATCGGAGATAATTTTGTCTTGGATAATAAATGGAAGTTCACCATATTTAGCTATTTCTATTTATTCTATAATAATAAATTCGGTGATTTGGGAGGCTGATGTGTCCCCAATTATTTCATGTAAAAATAAATTGTTAATTGATTCGATTATGGTGAATGAAAAAATGCCATTAATATCTACAGGTAATTCATGGGAAATGCTTTCTCATTATATTTCAGACTCCCAAAAAATACATGATATTTTGATAAATGGTATAAAATCAATTGAACTAAAAAATTGTCGAAAAGTAGTTGATGTTTTAATGAGAATTATAGAACAGTTCCCACTTTCTGAAAGGCAAAATACCAATTCGAGCATAGCGGCTCTAAACATTCCCTCTCCTAATCAAAATTTCAACTCTGAAAATAATCAGAGCAGCGAACAAGAAATATTCTATCTTGATTGGGGACCACTCTTGATAACTGAAAAAAAAAAGGTCTTGAACTTCAGAAAGATTTCAGATCCACTAATTTCAATTGGAATAATAATGTCCATTGTAATAATTAATGTTTCTGAGAGTTCTCTAAGAGAAATAAATATAAATAATGATTTTTTATCTTCCGATATTTGGGATGAAATTTTCGGGTTCTTTAAAAGAAATATGATGAGATACTCAATATTTACTTTTTTTAATAAATTTGACAACAAACTTCAAACTGATCAAAGTACTAATAAGGATTCAGAGGATGCTCAAGACTTCCCTAGATCTCTGTCTCGTTCAGATTATATGTTTGCAGAGAGAATTATTACTAGTTCACTTGTCTTGTTAATTCATCTTAGTAGGATACAACATGCACAACCAAAAGAGTTGACTTCAATATTACAGCTTTTATTGCAGCTCCACCCAATTATCTTCAGTTTACATTCTGAAAAGATAATTGCTACTATACAGATAATGATGTGCACTGAAAGAAAAGGAGTTCAATTAATAGAATCAGATAATAATTTAATTGATTGTTATACTAATTGTTTCCCGGATGGAAATTCTGTCTTGTTAATGCTAGGAATATTACAGAGAATGGTATATATTCCTCCCATCTCTTCTTTAGAAGAAAAAGTATATAAAATTCCCGAATTTTATCCTGGAAAACTTTCAGATCCACAAATATTGGTTTTATCATCCCTTGAGTGTATCGGGATGTGGTTATATAATCCAAGATACTCCTCATTATTGTTTGATAATATATCACTAATTATCCAAACGCTTATTACGTTTGCCATATTTACACCAACAACATTGAATGGTCGTGTTGTGTCTCCTCCTTTAGAAGATGATGATAATATTGAATATAATTATGATGCTAATTTACAGGCAATTTCACTTACTTTCTCTTTGCTTTCAGTATTTACAAACCAGGACAGTAAAGTTCTTATTACTCAAGTTGTACATACACTTTGTATTGCCGCATCTTTTGGTCCAAATATTGTAAGGAATCACACAATGAATCGCATTCAACAGACCCTTGGGTCTCTTCACTTGGGTAGCTTCTGGTTTGTCAGTGATCCCTGGATTTGGTTTGAACTTATTGACGCATGTTTCATACCTTTAATTACATTTGATTTTAGATTCCCATTTTATAATAATTCAAATATGGAAGGCGACAATACATCATTGCTTTTAGCTCAATACTTTACTCTTAACGTTGCTCAACTAGTTCTTGGTGCAGAGGCTGTCTATAGTAGACAAGTACATTCAGTAACAATGGTTTCAAAAATTATCCTCACAAGGATAGACTTATTATTAGAACCATTAGAGTTTTATCCTGCAAACAAATTAGAATCGGAAATTTGCGAAATTACATCTGAAGAATATTCAAATAAACGATTTCTACTCTTGGTACCCGTACTAGTTATTTTTGTAAACGTACTTGTTCAAAACACAGCAGGTAACTCCTCCATGTTTTTCTCTGAGACACTAAAGAATATTATATTAGTTGTTTTAAGTACAAAGATTCATGCATCTTATCAAGAATTGGTTACAAATGCAGTTTATTATTTTCGGGGGTTGAGAGGTAGATATCTTACAACAGACTTAGTTAATATTTTAAAAGACTTAAATGAAGGAGACATTTTTTGTATAATTAAGAGTATTATTGATTCTTTAATAAAACCCACATTACCTGATATTGCTTCTGAGATAACAGCGGTAGTAGGAGATATACAAGCACAAGTAAATATTGAGCCAAATGAAGTGTTATTATATGAAGATACCTAACTATCTAATTTAAGTATTGGTTCTAAAACTTGTTCTTGTGTTAATTTTTGCTCTTAAATTATATTTTGTTGAGAGAATTGTCAAAATCCAACTTGTAGCAAATATCAAAGGGTAGTTTATAATTTGGAATTTAGGAAAAAAAAATTATAGAATAAGCGGGTTTCTTTTTGCTTGCTGATATTAGTATAAAGAATATAAGTAATTAATTTATAAACTTGTGTTATATTTCTAGTTTATTATTCATGATGGAAAGAAATTTGGAGGCTTGTGAATCAGCTACTCTAGATAATTTGTATTTGTGTGATTTTGAAACGAAGGTTAGACATGGATTCATAAGACGTGTTTATGGCCTACTTTCAATTAATCTTGCAATTACATTTGGAATTGTTTTATTTTTTTCATTTTACAATGCTGCATCAATATGGTTATTTGAGAATTACTGGATTAGCATCCTTTCCTCCATTTTATCCCTAATAATAATTATAATAACTTCATTCTGCCCAGGAATTGCTAAAAACCACTATTATGGATTCATTATATTAAATGTCTTGTCATTATTATTTGGAATAACTGTTTCCGCATTGGCGATATGTGTAGAAAAAGTTTCAGTGCTCATATCATGCGGAATTACAGTTTTAATATTTATTTTTCTAACGTTTTTTGCATTACAAGTAAAGTACGATTTCACAGGGTGGGGACCTTATTTGTTGATTGGAGTTCTAATTTTATTCATTTATGGGATAGTATTAATATTCGTTCCCAGAAGTAACATTGCATACACAGTGTTCGGTGGTATAGGTGTTAGTGTATTTTCTTTCTATATAATTTACGATACTCAGAAAATTGTCGGAGGCAAACATAGAAAGTTTCAATTTGGAACAGATGATTATATTTTTGCAACTATCTCGCTGTATCTCGATATTATATATGTTTTTACATATATATTGACGATCTTCGGTTCACTTGACAGATAGAATAGTTTTAATGTGTACCCGTTGATCTTTATCAGGAATTTGCTGCAATATATGATTAAAGTTGTGGCATCCAGCCTACATACATTTGCGAAAGGTTCCGTTTGCATTTTGCTGAGTTAATAAGTTCATTAACCTGACTCTCAACTGAAAGACCGAGACCCCTTTCATGCAAAGTTCTTCTTTGTGAGCCGTTTATTTTACATATTTCTCCAATTTTTTTCCCTGTTTGAGATGTACAATCAACCATTCCACTTAGTTTACGTTGGATTGTTCTAAGATGAGAGTGGCCTTTAGCAGCAGCAATAAATGAAACAGGATCAACTCCGCCACAGACATTTGCTATCTGTGATGCCTTTCCGGGTCTCATCCACTCGATAAGAGGATCGTGGATAAATGCCTCTAAAAATGTCATAATAAAAGATTTGTTGAATGGGCTTCTGAATATATTCATTGCTGAAATACACGCACCTGTAAAAGTACCTTCTACTCCACAGCTACCCATAGCAATAACAATATTAGGTGTCAACCTAAATGGCACTATTTCAGGAATTTCAAGCAAGAAACCTTTTCCGAATAGGCAATCAAAATCTACATGTACAATATCTCCTGAACTTGTATCAATAAGAATATTCTCAGCATGCCTATCACCTAATCCAACTATATAACCAAACATTGACCAAGTTGCTGTACTTTTAGTATATTTTTGTTTTGCAGTGAGCCAATTGTAACTTGATTTAGTACTGAACTTTTTAAAAAACCAGTTATGTAGAATCGGTGGATATTTTGGTAATACTTCCTCGCAATATATTTTGTATAGCTTCTCCGGATACATTGAGTTCTGTCTAAGAATATCTTGAGTTTCCATTAACTGACGATGAAACCTTGAATTTCCAAGAATTTCCTTCCACTCATTCATTACTATACTACCAAGTGTCGTTACATTTGGAACCCATTCTATGATTCCAGTAACTTCTGATAGTGGTATCACTGAAAATGTCCTTAATGATAGGTCTTTGAAATTAATTGACATTCTTTCGTTAATTAATTGAGCAAGTTCCATTAGACGCATGTCTTTTCTTAAATCACCACGCTTCTCATTTTTCACTAAATAATAATATATTTCTCCATCAGAACCTATTAATCCTATTTTTTTTGGTTTTTGTTTGCTTGGTAATATAATAATATTATCTTCTATCCCACATATACTAACCATTTCAGAAAACTCATCATTTAGATTGGAAGTAGCCTGTGAAGATAGAAAAATTTTATTATTTTGACCTTCCATAAAAGATAGAAATTGTGAAAACAAAACATTTTTTGTTTGATTTATTGGTAAAAAATAGGAACGTAATTGTTTTTGTGTCGGAATAATCATGTATTTTGACTTATTCATATTCTTCATAGAATGATAAAGCGTTTGGAAATCTGAACGTAAACTCATTGATTTATTTGAGTTTTTATTTGACTTTTCTCCCCTAGATAATAAAGAGAGATTAGTTCCTGCACTCGTATCCATTGCTAAAACTGATAAATTATCAAACAATCTGGTATATTCATCTATTATTAATGAACAATCATTTTCATCTATTATTGGAAATGTTTCATTTGTCCTGCAAAATGTTTTTGATATTTTTAATATCTCAAATGCCGTGTTTTTCCTATCGTTACAATTGCTCTTTAGCATAGATACAAAAAACCATCCTGCTTGACGTGGTAATGCCCGAATTATTCTTGCGACAAGTGGCTGTATAACAAATGAACCAAGTCCAGGATGCTGGGATCTGCTTAAAAGTTGTGGTAAAACGATATACCAGAGTGAAGGAGAGAGTGTAAATAACTCCTTTCTTATTTTACCTAATGAATCAGGAAATGAACTCATATTTTCATCCAACAATATACCTTGGTTTTTTTGAGGATTCAATGCCCCTAATTTAAGTAAAATATTTGAATGATTGAATATTAAAAAAAGTACTCTAGAAAGTGAAGGATATATAAACATATTACCACATTTAAGGCTGTTTAAATACATAATTATACATAAAATTATGATTTCATCACAATTAATTAAGGAACCTAGACTGTTTCCAATAGTTGAGTTTACATTAGTTTTAATATTATTTTCACTTTCAATATTGGAAATTATAAGGTGAAAATAGCTGTCCAGATAGTTTGCAAACTGAAAGTAAGTTTTTTCACAGTTAGAACGATATTCTATGGTCTTTTGAAAAATTTTGATTATATTTTCTGGAGATACTGTTGATGATTTTATTGCCCAGTCTAGGTAAACAAGATTTATTTCGGATAAAGTATTATTATCAATCAAAATCTGTGTATTGCTTATTAATTCATACAAGTAAGTTGCTTTTCTTACCTGATTTGTTTGAAAAAGTTTAAATAAATATGTTACAATCAGGGATCGATTTAAACAAGTAATGTAAATATTTCCATTAGTTTGTTCCCATTCATCCAATAGTTTCCTTTCTAATTCTGTCCAACTTTTAATTATATTAGTTCTTATTCCCAAAATGTGTTCAAAATAGTCTATTGTAATCGATTTATTTATTTGAATTATTCCGGGAACATTTTCGCCAAATGAAAGCAAAAATAGATTATTTAAATTAAAATCACTCAATCCAATAATTGAAGGGACCCTATTATTCAAATGTGTTATATTTTGATTATTTAAACCCGGTACATTCTCAATAATTTCAAATGAATCCAGAAAATTAACATAAGAAACTGATTTATGTAAAAAGTGCATTTTACTTTTTTCAAGTACGAGCAAAATTGAAAGTGAAGCTAAATCAAATCCGGAGATCTCCAGTCCAAGTTTTGCATGTGAAAGGATTGAATGTTTTACAGAGTAATTTGATTGTGCATTATCAACTCTGTTTACAAACAGTTCACTCATTGAAAGCCAAAGTGGTTTCACAGATGAAACGATATTATTTGAGATGTACTCGATCAAAAACTGATTATCTGATTCGGCAGATATGAAATTATATGTGTATTCAACATCCATTAAAATATGTAAATTTTCAAGGATCTTAGATGATACGAAATTTGAATCTTTCCAAAAAATGTTATTTTGAGTAAACAATAAATTCCTGGTTCTTTCAAGTGAAGATCTAAAGGATTCACACAATCTGTTTTTTTGTAAAGCGTCATTTTTATTATTCCTTAAAAAATAAAGGTGTAACAAAAGCTTTCCATAATATATATCAAACTTTTGTGCAACTACATCAATATTTGAAGGAATAAAAAAGTTCAAGTAGGAATTTTCTGACAAGTAATTTTTCATATGGCAATAATTCTCATTATTGAAATCAGATAGAAAAGTATCCAAATATTCCCAACTTCCTAAACTATAGCAGGCTTCTAGAGCCTCTGAAATAAATAAAGAATAGTTAGATATTATATTATCTTTTTTGGATTCAATTATTTCCGAATCTAAAGTTTTTGTATTCCTCGATTGTAACAAAGTATTTAAAACTATTTTTGGAAGGCCTGCTTTTATTAGACAACGAAAATAGCATTTTGTTATTATTGTGTTTTTAGTTGGAATATTCAATAATATATTCTCATATATCATTGCAGCTTTAAAATAATCTTCCCTGAGAAATGATTCAATCAATTGTTTACCTATTACACCTTCAGAAGCAGCAGACATCTGTTCATAAATACTCATTGTACCCAATAAATTTTCTATATCATTTATTCCAAGATAACATTGAAAAGGTAAATACAAAATATGAGTGTTTAATTTTTTCTTTTCATGTTCAGGGACATAAGATAAATCAATATATGTATTAGAAGATGCCTTGTAAAAATTGAGTGGATTTAAAGGGTCAAAATGTATATTTGTAAATCCATTTGTACCTAAATAGTCAATAACATTTCCTGAGTAATTTATTTTCAGACCGAATTGAGATGTAAAAGATAAGCTCTTCTTGTTTATTTTGCGTTTTTTCTTAGAATAATCACTATTTAGTTGCTTTGTGAGCAGAAATCGTTCAAAAAGTAGTAGAGCACGTGTATATGTTCTACATGACAGTGCAGCTTGAATTAAAATGCTAATGGGAATGTCAGTAATAAATTGCAGATTTGCAACTATTTTTAGTATTGGATAATTCGTCAATGTAGAAAAAAGTCTCATTCCAGGGTTAAAATTTGCATGTCGTTGATTTTCTTCATTAATTATATTTTTGCATAAATTCTTTTCAATTTTTTGATTATAAATATATCTTTCAAATTCATTATCTGATTGGAATCCAAAATCATTATTTTTTTCTGAAGACATTTTCCTGGAGCTATCTATTTTCGTTGCTTCCGCCAGAAGAGACAACGTTGTGCTACTAGGACTAATAATTCCAATATAAGAAGATGAATCTGAATTTTTGTTAATTTCGTCATTCGACTTGTCTAATTGAATACTTTCACTTGAATATAACTCAAGTAAAAAAGGCTCTAGTAATGATTCATTGAACCATGTTAATGTTTTAGGTACCTTACATTGTATTAAGTATTCGTACAATTCAATTAAGTGAGTCATTACAATAAAAATAGATTCATACGTGATATCTTGAAAAGGAATTGAATTTGAAGATTGTAACTCATTTTTATTATTCATGTTTATTTCATTATTTTTGATACCAGAAATAACTAGAGAACAAAGCTTTCCTTTTAGTATTCTTATTTTAGAATGGTCAAAAAATAAAATCATGCATTCTATTGATATGAGAAGAATAATATTGAAAACGTATGGAACACCCAACGAAACGAGTCTACAACCTTCAAGTAAAATATTAATGTTTAGTATTGAATTAGGAATTTTAACTTGATAATTTGATCTCTCCTTAATATTAAGCAACTCTTCATTTATTTGATCGAGACACCAAAAATAAAATTCATAAACATTTTCTGTATTTTTATCAATTTTTTTAATTTGATCAAGCAAGTGATCTTTTGTCCCCTGAATAATTCTATATTCTGTAGAAAGATAAGGGTGCAATATTTCTCGAATTTCTGGTTTAAATTTATCCCAGTTCTTAAATTTGTTTTCAGTATTCATGGAATTATGACATCCAATATATTTTAATGTTTCTTGGATAGCGTATGCTGCAACATTCCAGTGTGAATAGGTTATCAAATGATTCTCTATTAGTTCAATAACTATAGTATCAAGTTTTTTTAAAAATATCGACTTTTTGATGGAGGGAAATATAAATGAATCATCAAAAAAGTTTCTAACGGTAGATCTTTCATTCATTGATACACTCATTTTCTGCAAGTAATTAAGGATATTGACATCAAAAGCACCAATAGAACCAATAATTCCTGCAATAATATTTTTTAAAAATGATATACTTTTTTCAATGGAATAATTAATTTTACGATTTATAGTCAAATCAGAAAGAATATTATTATTCTTGAAACTATGTTTTATTAAATTGTACCTTGATATGATTTCATCATTCAAGTGATAATCTAAACCTTCGAAATTATCAGATATATTTTGTTTCTGAAATGCTAAAAGGGAATCATTACCTGCATTAGAAATAATATTTGTAGATTTTTCAAATAGTTGAAATATTCTTGACAAAATATCTTTATCCATTTCATTCTTATCATAAAGCAACCAATAGGAAATAGTAGGAAACATTGTTAATATATCCTTTATCGAACCCAATAATTTTTCATAAGTTATATGAGGAACATTTGGAGAAAGGAATTGAAGAGTTAAATCGATTCTTTTCCTAAAAGTAGTTATTATTAACTTATCATACTCTTTATCAAAATTATATAATTCATATTCCTGAACAATCCCCTGCGAAATATGAAAATTCCTAACAATAACCTTTTTAAGAAAGATTCCAACTGCATTTGGAACTACTGGAATTAAAGAAAAAAATAGACTGTTTATCTTTAAAGCTTTAAATAAAATCTTTTCAAACAGTTCTTCAAAATAAATGCGAAAAATAGAACTTTTATGAGTTTCGACCATCAAATATATTTGATCGATTATTGGGGGAAATAACTGCAAAAAAATATCCTTTTCTGGATCTATATTCCTATTTGTATAATTAAATAGACAATTTATGTATATTTCCCAGCTCTCAATTGATGAAGGATGCATAACTGATGTGTGAGTTAATTTAATAAGTAATTCAATTAATCTAGTTGCATATTTTTTTACGTACTTTTTCGAAAAGAATAATAATAATGATGTTGTTCTAAAAATTCTATGCCAATAAATTGAACAATAATTAGCTTTTGGTGGTTTTTTATTAATAATAAATGATACAGGAAAAAATGTATGCTGAACACCAATCATGTTATTTGATGCTTTATCCAAAAAAATTGTTTTACTATAAAATTCTAGAAACCACATTAAATTCTTACCTATATAATCCTCAACAAAATTGTCGTTAGAATTGTATCCATATGATGATTCATCTAATGAAATTCTCACTTTTTTATTTTTGGAGTGAACCTCATCCTCAATTATACCTGACTCAAATAGAAGCACTCTTATTTTATTTGATAAGCAAATATATTGGTTTATAAATACTGTATTGTCGTTAACATTTAAGGATATTTCGTCAACATTAAGTCCTGGGAAAATACTAATATTTATGTTTTCATCAAACTTATTAAATCCGAAATAAATATAATCTTCTATATTCGTTTCTAACCAAAGCAATGCTGCAATAGAAGTGTTTATCAATGTTTTTGGAAGTCCAAGATCATTTTCAGTATCGATTTGTAGCAGCCTTAAATAAAAATTCTTTTTCATTTCGTTAAAATAGAGAATCAAATCTTTCTTCGAGTTAACTTTGTTATCCCTCAACTCTGAGTTTTCAAGCACAGATAAGAAATAATAAGGCAATAAGGTTACTAATTTATCGTGTGAAAGTGTATTCGGCATAAATCTTCTTGTATAGTTTAAGATATCTGTATTCGAAGAAAATTCAACCAAGGATCTGTAGAACATGTTTGGAAAGACATAATTAAATGAAGGCCCAAATAAGATGATAACATTATTTGGTTGGTGGTGAGGTTGTAAATCTAAGTGGTAAAAACACTTGATTGAAATGAACTTTTTCAATCCAGGAGAAATGGAAATGCTGGATAAAGTTGTATTATGTTTCATTAACAAGGAAGAAAGAATAGTAATTAACTTATAAATAATACATGAGTTACCTTTGAAAGAGTTTATAGAATTACACCTACCTCCGGGTATTATTCCTTTTAAAAACTCAGTTAAGTCTTCCTTAGACCATAGCCTTTTCCAATTTGTTTTAATCCCTTTGCTAGATTTATCCAAAATATCCACTATCACTGATAAAAATCTTGAAAACAGCTTTTCATCCAAATTGGCAGATAAGAACATGATGTTCCAGATATCAATATTTATATTTACAAAATCTTTCAATCCAGGATTTTCATACATCTTCTGGATAATTGATCTTGAAATATCAAAAATGAACGAGAATGAGTTTTTGAGATTTTTTTGAAAATTTATCAAGTCATCAATTATCTTCACCTCAAATTCTGATGATATTAATTCTTCAAATTCATTGCTATTTCCCAAAAAAATATGTGACAATATATTGTTTTTGGAGCTGTTGTTAGTGTTCTTATTTATGTTATAACTTAATAAAAGTGATAATCTGAAGAGATTTCCATATTTTGAAAGAATATTTGCTATAGGATCTGTGATTTCTTTAGTAATTTTTTCTATTCCAATTGGAGGTGGCATCAATAATTCAGTTCTTATCAAGTTTATCTTCATATTTTCTAAAGGACTATTATATCCTATAAAAATGAATTCTTTCGACAAAAGCAGTGCCAAACTTTTAATGTGTGAATATGTGACATATTTTCTATTTCCAAACATCCCAAATTGCATAAATTCAAAAAAATTCGGAGTCATATTATCTAATTTGTTTTGCATTAACTTAAGATTAATTGAGATTAATAGAAAAAAATCGCATCTGTCGTTGGTTATATTTTTAGAAATATCATTAAGTTTGTTAATCAGTCCCTTTACTAACGATTGATCAATATACTTCTCACTTTTATATCCAAAAGAAATGTCTATAGTTGACAAATAATACTTTATTTCTGGTATGAAAACCGAATTGTCAATATCTATTGATGTGGAAATAATAGAAAAACAGTCATTACATGTAAATAGTCCGTGAGCTGGAACAGAAGTAATATTTTTATTGCAATTGGCACAAATAATACATGGAAGAAACCCTATCTTTTTTTTAGATTTACATTTGCTCGTAAATTTATTAGAACAATAGTTAGATAATGAATCAAATGAACTTCCAAATGGGAAAAATGATTCCTTATATGTTTCAATACTTTCAATTAAAAAGTCAGCTTCATTAATAATTGAACTACAAATTTCTTGATCAATATTTTTAAAAATAATTATCGAAAGTGGCTTTATTACTTTTAACAGAATATAAGATGAACTATTAAAATCTAAACTTATTACTTCCTGTAATATTCTTTCAATTAATAATTTATCAAAGTTGTTTGAATTTATACAATTTATCAGCAACAGATTTGTAATACAGTTCCAAATTATCGAGATAGACGCATTTTCTATATGTCCCAGCAAGTTCAATAAAGAAAATATTAAGTTATCAACAGGGTCTTTGCATTTTGCAAGAATCCGTAAAGCCAATTCGGATAAAAAAATGCACTGATTAATACCCCACTTTGTAATACCATTCTCAATTGAATCAATTATCCTGCAAAAGTGATTCAACAAATATGAACCAAATTCAAAATTACAACCTAAGTTAAGTTTTATAAGATCTTCAACAAGTATAAATGCTGTTGATACTGCGTAAAAGGTTAAAGTAGAAATATTTTCAAGATGAAGATTTTCTGTTGTTACATATCTTGAGATTAAGATTTGAATATGCGCAATAAATAAAGAATAATTGGTTTCTCCTATTTCAGTTGAACACAATTCAAAAATTCCATAAATCGGGTCATCAATTTCGCTATTCAAGATTCCAGGTTTAGTTAATTCAGCTTTCAATATTAACGACTGAATGTCAACCAACTTCAAAATAAATATTAGTAATTTCGGTTTCATTAATGAACAAAAATCTGTCTTCATGATTGTATGGTTCATATTGAACAACTCACTTTGAACTTTATTCTCTATTTTTGTAATCATTTGTTGTGTAAACAACGGAATTCTATTTAATATCGTATAAATTATGAATACACAGTATTCCGCAACAGTATCGTGCGAAAAAAAACTTAGCGTTTCAAACCAAACATTAAATGCTCTTTCAAGTTGGTAGCAATATGAGGTTTTATTAATTTCACAGTCTAAACCATTATTTGAAACATATTTCTTTTGAAATCCATCAAAGTACCAAATTGTAAAATCCCCAATCAACCGAATGGTCGAGTATTCATCCAAGAAAAAATCAAAAAAATATGAATTAGAGTTAGTAGTGATCCCATTTTCATATAAAATTTCTATTGCATTTTTTTTATATACTAAATAAAAGCTTGAATTATCTATTTTTAAATTGAAATTATTAGTTAATGTTTTTAGTACAGAGAGATGAATCCCAAATAAATCCTTCTTATTTTTAATAATAGCTGAAATAAAAATATTTAACCATGCGTAAATAAATCTATCCCTTGTTAAAGAATATTGAAAGCATGGAACATGTATTTTCAACAAATTTACAGTCATCTTTCCTAATATAAACTGGGACCAGAAATAACTATTTGGAAATTTCAGCGTAACAGGAGCCTCATTTCCATTGGACCAATTATAGGAGTACGCCAACTTATCAATGAATGCCTTATATATATCATGAATTAAAGCATCGTTCTTAACACCTAATTCACCCTTTTTCGTTATTCTGTTTAAATAACATATGCTTTTTAGAGTTTCATCTATAAATTCATATACTAGTAAATTGTTTTCAGAGAATAAAAGCTTTAGAATAGTAGACAGTAAATCGATACAATGTTCAACCACTTCAATATGTCTATTTTTTTTTATCTTAAATGTTTCGATTTCGTCTTTTGTGCTTTCTACATTAAATTTTAATGGTAACTCTATTGTAAATACTTTAATAAGAATTCTGTAAAACAATTGACCAAGTCCACTTAATGGAAAAGAAATATTACCGAAGCTGCAACAAAGACCCTTTAAAGAAGAATTGATACTTTTTAGTGTATTTAAACATTCTTCAGTATCATCCCTACCAAAAACATACTCTCTAATTCCTTCAAGCAAGTATCTTCTTATAGTTCCAATACAATCACTATGGGAATCAACAAATTCATCTAGAGTACGTTGAGTTTCTTCTACATCTTTCAATGTATCAATAATGCTGAATAATTCGGTTTTCTCCATATCGAATTATAACTTTAATTGAACACACATTTATTCCTTGCCGCGATGATTTTCCAAATATTAAAATGAAGGATTTAATAATCGGATACTTTGGTGATAAAATTGATCACCCAAAACATCAACAAGATAAATCAAATATTAGTAACAAATTTGGGGGTCTTCCTGTAAGTTTTCTAATAAATATAAATAAATAATAATTCAGTAAAGGACTTTATCGAAGACAACAGGTGTGATGAAATAAACTGCGGAAAATGCGAAAAACCTATGATTTTTATTTTACAACTGTAAGTATAACTCATTTAAATTGGAATAATTTTTTATTCATATTTAGGAATACACAATATTCAACTGCCAGAAGACGAATGTTGTATTTGTTCTATTGCACGTCTTCAGAATGTGATCAATTATGGACATTATTTCGTTCTAGTCTCGAAATAAATTCATCTAAATCAATGACTGAAAAAGCACAAGAAGATATTGTCAACTCTGATGACTGGCTTTTTTTAGCTGGAATTGAAATAAACAAAAATACATACTTTAGCAAACCTAGGGCAAATCAACACGAATACTCAGTTTCTTCAAACTCGAACAAAAATAGCTTTAATAACAATGCCTATTTAATAAATTATTTTAGTAGTAACTATATAACTGATCCCGAAGACACTACTAAAAGGCTTTTAACAAATTACATCCGTGATCAAGAAGTTTCTACGAAATTTCCGGAAAGAAATGAATTTTCTAGTGATTCTTCATCCGAATGTACCAATCCTGAGTATTCAGACCCCCTTTTGGTTGATGAAAGTCTGTATGTAAACGACAAAAATAAATTTATTCATAGATTTTGTCACGAAATATCTAAATTTCCCAGACAAGTTATAAGATATTGCTTTTCTGGTACGCCACTTCTAGTTAAACCATTGAATAACATCGATTTATCTCCCTGTTCAATTTGTGGATCGAAAAAAACATTTGAATTTCAGGTAATTTCTACCATAATATGTGAATGGAGGGATGCCTTTGGAAACAGTGATTTTTTTTATAAAGATAACTCGGACTGGTCCACAATATTGGCCTTCACATGTGAGAACGATTGTATTGCAGGTCTAATTGAAGAAACTGTAATAGTACAAAGTATTTAATATTTGTAAATATTATATTCAGAGGATGAAAAATCAAATGATGTTTAGAATATAAACACATGTAAAATAATAAATTTATAGATATTGTTAAAATAAAGACATTCTAATGAATTTATTGACCAGAATTTATCCAAGGAACTCTGAAGAAACAAGGATTTAAATGCCTTACAAATTTCTAGTGAGTATTTTCGGCGAGCGTATTCATTTTTGTATTTAAATCCCCAATTAGTTTATCCTCTTTTCTACAAACTTCTGTTTTTTCAAATATAAGTTGACTTAAATCCAGAAACTCAGTTTGGAGAAGTTAAATCTTTTTTAAATGAAATAGGGGACGTCCTATTTGAAATCAGTTTCACATCTCCTGACCAAAAAGGAAGCCTAGTAATCCTTGATCTGTTAGTCTCAATCACTGTGAATGGTCCAACAATTTCATTGTCTCTGTAAGAATAATAACTTCCAGCAAGCAAGGATGCATTTTTTATCCTAATCCAATCACCAGGCGATAGTGGTTTTTTATTATTTAAAAAATAGTCTCTCAAACCATAATTGAAGTTGCCAGACAATAAAACTAAATAAGCATTATCGAAATCAAACTTCATTATATCTTCTAGTGTTATTCTACTTGGACTAACATGTTCCGTAACAATCAAGCAGAATTGTTCCCGTTCGAATGACTTTTTTCTATTCTCTATATGTGGGTTGCCGTTCAAATCAAATGAAACAGATGATTCATTAATAAGCTCCGGAAGGAAACATACATCATTAATTAACAAAATAACATCTCCGTAAGTTCTACAATTTGAACTCCTGGATTCATCCAAAAGAAATGAAAGTGATTTTGTGTAGGGTGATAAGGAAAAGTATGGGAATTCATGAAATAATTCATAAACCCATCTCTGTAACCCTAAAAGTTTTATTGAGTCGTTTTTTGTAAAAGTCGTTTTCTGCTGCATATTACCTGCTCTAAATGCATTCTCAACTGTAAAGTAGCATTCTCCAGACTCTAATATATCCTCGTCATTTGTGAAGTCAATGTATAAAGTATCTAAATTCAAGTCGTAAATAGACCAAACTCTAATTGATGTATTCCTAAAATTGTAAGGTATGTCAATATACTTACGTTTTGAAATTGCAGGTTCTACCCTGTGAACTCTAACAATATCACCCAAACTAATAATAGGGAGAGTATTCACATCACCATGAGTTGCAATTTCAAGTGAAATAGTTGGTATTGATTGATTTAGTTGAGGTCTATCGTTATATCTATAAATTCCAGAGAGTAAATTTTCAAGAATTCCCCTGGTACAACTGTCTATCGGCACAAGTTCCACCACAGATGGATCTATGAGAGTAACATTTATAAAAATATGTGTTTGATGTGTATTTGAACGTTTAATAGGATTATTCCCTACTTCCAATACTACTCCATATAAATTCGTATTGATATTTGGTTTAATATCTGAAAGTTTTTCAATGTATGTGTAACTGTTATTCTGAAATTGTTTGTCAATACTTGAAAATGTTTTTCGCTTTTTTTTTAATTCTTCAATTTGAGAATCATCAGTATTGTCAATATTAATTTCCTTAATTTTAATTGAACTATTTCTTGAATGGAAATCTAAATCCTTATCAGAAGCTCCAATTCTACAATTTTTAGTAATACCATTATTCATATCGTTATCTATATAAAAATCGCTTTCCGAAAATTTGCTTCTATCATAAATCCGCGCCCACGCAGGGAGATAAACATTTCCTTTGCTACAAACAACAGCTGCATGGGTTAAAATAGCAGGTACGTGTTCGAAACCCTTTCTCCAAACTGTCATAGATGAATCCCTTTTAGAATTGTTGTACTCATATATTATTAAATCATCCTCAATTTTCACAAAAGCTCCGATTATCTCTATAATATCACCCTCTGAAATAAATGAACAGGCATTTGACCACTCACTAAAACAAAAAATTGTAAAAAATAGATCAATTTGTTGATTGTCAGATAAACTTTTTGTTAAAATCGATGTTTTATATAGTCTGTTTGTATCAGTTAACTTAGCATTAATTGCTAAATAATTTCCATTGCTTTTAGAGTTGTATCGGTATTTTGAATGTTGTTGTGTACTGGATATACCAGTTACCAATACTAAGAATCCACTTGATGGATTGATAGTACCCAATATTGGTTTGTTTTTTTTGAATGTGTCTCTATGCATACAGTATTCTTCCTTATAGAATCCAGATGGTAATAAACTAGTAAATACAAAATTCAGCGCCTAAAAGTGTACTAAAAAAAGCGAACTTTTTTCGAAACCTTTCTGGCTTTCCTGTTTCTTCTAAGTAATTTACTTAGCCTCCTTCCGTAATTAGAGTCATTCCTTGGCGGAATTTCTGTTAATCCTCTCCTATAAATACTTGATATTATATCTATTGATGGTTTTTTATTCAAAATATTTAGTTTCCTTAAAGAACCATTGCTGAGTTCAAAATCCTCTTTAAGTAACACATTTCCAGGTTTATCAACATAAAAGTTTCTCCCCATTTTAAATTTGGAAATAATGCCCACTCTTCTTGCAGATTCAAGCTGTTCACGCAAAATAGAAAAGTAAATTCTTTTACATTCAATGTTCTTATCGAAATTATTAATATCTCCGATTATCGTATCTAAATAGAGTAATGTAAAGAACATATTAGTGAAAATAAAGTAACTTACCTATATTTGAAACATCACTATTCAGCTTTTTTGTAATTTCCTCTTTCTCTATTTGAAGCCTAGCTCTTTTTTTCCTTTCGATTCTATTAATTTCATATCTCTTTTTTCTTTTATTTTTATTTCTTGTTATTTGTTCATTTTTCAACTCTTCTTTCGAATAATTACAAATTTCAAGATCCTCAAATTTATGAATATCTATTAACTCCCCCTTTTGTAATAAGTTGAACAAGAAATATTTTTGCGATTCAGTTAACTTTATAATATCTTCTTGATTGTAGTAATCAGAAATTAATGAATCTATTAGTGATAATTTGATATTACCATTTTGTTCTTGTAAATTCCTCATTTCGCATGCAGAAGATTGAAATACTTTATTTTGTCTCTCAAATTCAGAAGGGTTAAGTGATTCTCCAGATGACGGAAGAATAATAGATGGTCCTTTGCTTATTAATTTTTCCCCGGGATAACCCCTTTTTACAGTTTTGTTGTTTGAACAAATAGAAGCTCCCCAGATATCAAGTTCATCATCACTTAACGAAATATTTCTGCTTTTTTTTGTTAAATCTATTTTTTTGTTTAAATTATTTATTTTATTGATGTTATATTTTCTTATCACATTTTTATAATTGTAGTTTTTACCAGACCATTGAGAGAAATATGGCTCTTTATTGTTTTTGTATGAATATTCATCATCTACTATAAATAAAGATCCAGAATTCAGTTCTGAATCTATTTTTTTCTCTAAAATGGTATCTTCTATTGATTCTATTGGATCTCCTATGCTAATTCTCTGAAAGAGTCTTTTTGATTTTGCCATCTCGCTTAGTCAAAAAAAGAAATTATGGAGGGCGCTAAAAAATCAACTTCGAGGTAAAGGAGGGAATTCAAAACTTATGAAAATTTTTACAGAACTCTAGAATAAAACGACTATAATATCGAATTGAAAAATTCATATATTTAAAATTCTAATTATTAATTTAATTTGGTGTTCCTGTGTATCATATACTGTTTATAAGGCTGATTAACAACCTTTTTTTCTCTTTATCAATTACAATATAAAGTGAACATTCAATATAGAGAGATGCCAATGTTATATTAGTTAACTGATATGCCAGAAGTACATGATAATAAGAATGAAATTATATTAAATTATTCCCAAAAAAGAACTTTGAATGACATTTTCAAGATATGGAGGGAAAAATTTAACAAAGTTTCTCAAAGTAGATCTAAACAGAAACAATCAAATGTTGATCGCGAAATTAAAATAGACGATACTAATAAAGATGTTTTATCCCAGATTCCTCTATCAAAAGTTATTGATTATTCTAATTGTAAGATGTCAGAAAATCGTTCAATCAGTTTTTTTTCAAGAAATCCTCTTACCATTAGCAGGTGCTCAAATTTAGAACTATCTATACTACGCCCAATTTTTAGGAGAAAAAATGAACAATTTAATAATAAAGATGAATTAAAAGATATTTGTAGATTTCAGGTAAATCTGGCTTCTTCTAAAAGCTTTATTGATAATATTGAATTTGCACGTAAATTAAGTGATGAAAGAATAAATAGGGCAAAGAACTACTACAAAAAATTACAAAATCACGTTAAACCACATGCATTAGATGAAGCCGTTGAATATGTATTTAATGAATTTAATGAGATTGACCTGGCTATTCTTTTAAAATATAATTTTGATACAAAATGTAGCAATATAACTGAATCTGAACTACCGGAAATATATTCAAGGGCAAATTCAAAAATAAGTGATTCTCGTATGTTCCATTCAAGAAGCACGACTAAAATTTTCTCAGAAAATGATTACTCATTTATTGGTGATTCACTAATGCTTCAAACAATTAATTCTTCAAACGGAATCTCCGAATTATCCTTGACTGACTCTGATACAGCAATTGATAATTCTTTGTTGCTTCTTGAATCCGATTATTTGAATATTAATATTGTAAGTGATTATTTGGTTTCTAGAATTAGTAATGTTCCTATAAAAATTAATAAAACTGTTTCAAGTTGTATTAAAAGAAAAATCATTCACACTAAGACATAAAAATGTCAATAAAACACCTTAATACAAGCTAATACTTGAACTTAAATTGACTTTCATATTTATTTTTTATTAATGGAGAATTTTTTTGCAAATAGTTCATTAAGGTTGGATTCCGCATGTTAAGCAAGTTTGAGATTTCTATGAACCTGGCCTCCATAATCGCTACTTTACTCTTCATCAATGAATATCTAAATGAAATAGAGTTTCTTATGATGTCCTCCGTTGTCTGTTTAAAATCAATAGACAGTAATTCTAAGTATTTGTACCCCATAATTTGTATAAAGGTTAGCTTTCCAGTTCCATCACCTTTTAAATAAAATCTAGCACTGTGTCCAAGTTGATCTTTTATAGTATCATTTACTATTCTACAAAATGTTTCCGTGAACTCTGTGAAACTGCAGACCAAATTTTGTGTCACTTTTAACTCCTTAAATTCTAAAGGGTTGATATCGTAAATGTAATAAAAAAACAAATCGTTGTCGCAAGTTATTTCTATTCGAATTAATTCTGGGAGTGACTTCTGCCCTTTCAGCATGACCCTGAAATTAATGCTTTCCATTGATCCAATTTCCTCAACCCCATCTGAATCTATTAATCTAATTTCAACTGGACAAGTTCTCCTAAATACAATAAAGAAGTCGTCCGTAAGTACTGGGTCCGCTTTTTCTAATTCTGAATAGTTAAATTCACCCAATATAGCCTCATCATAAGACCTCGTTCTTTCCATCTTTACATAAGACAAATTTGTATGAGCAAATGTAACTAATCTAATACATACACTAATGAATATATGATTAAATTACATATATTTATTCTAAATATATATATAAATGTAAAAAAAAAAAAAAAAAAAAAAACCAAATAATTGTTTATTTTTGTCTTCTATTCATTGTTTAATGTGAGCATTCAATTTTTTTATAATATCCTTATTTATTTTTAAAGTTTGTGTAGCAAGTATACTCACGCATGCACACAAGTTGTTCGTAAATCAGTTTTTTTAAAATGGATAAAAATAATTTAAAAATTTTATGTACAGGAGGTGCAGGTTACATCGGTAGCCACACCGTTGTTTCACTTCTTGAAGAAGGTTATTGTACTCACATTTTAGATAACTTTTCAAATTCAGATCCAGAAGTAATAAACAGAATTGAAAAAATAACAGGAAAAAATGTTCCCTTTTATAAAATTGATATCAGAGATAAAGAGAAAGTACTAGAACTATTTAAACGAGAAAAATATGATGCTGTAATACATTTTGCAGGACTAAAGGCTGTTGGAATATCAGTTTCAAAGCCTCTTGAATATTACGAAAATAATGTAGTCGGAACAATCAGGCTATTAGAAGTAATGAAGGAAACGAACTGCAATATCCTCGTATTTTCGTCAAGTGCAACTGTTTATCTACCAAAAACAACACCTTTAGTTGAAACTGATCCATTGGGTGCATCTAATCCATATGGCCAGACTAAATACGTCATCGAATTGATTTTAAAGGACATTTATAATGCTTCTGATAAGGTTAAATTTTCAATACTTAGATATTTTAACCCGGTTGGTTGTCACCCTTCCTCATTAATTGGGGAAGATCCAGAAGAACCAAATAATCTCCTTCCATTCATACAACTTGTATCTATTGGAAAAAAGGAGAAGCTTTATGTATTTGGGGACGATTGGCCAACTAAGGATGGAACAGGAGTTAGAGATTACATTCATGTTTTAGACTTAGCAGAAGGTCACATAAAGGCATTAGAAAGGTTACTGAAATCAAATAATGAAGAAAAGACATTTGATATTTACAACTTAGGTTGCGGCACAGGTGTCTCTGTTTTCGAAATTGTAAAGTATTTCGAGGATGCTAGTGGAAGAAAAATTCCTTTTAAGGTTACACAAAGAAGACAAGGTGATCTCGCTACTGTAGTTGCAGATCCTTCAAAGGCAGAGAAGGAATTAGAATGGAAGGCGAAAAGAACTATTCTTGATGCCTGCAAATCTGCTTTTGAATGGCAGTTTAAAAATCCAAATGGTTACTCCAAGTAGAAAACACCACAAATCTGAGACACATCAAACTTAAAAGACTCTTTATTTTCCTTATTAAATCATTTTATTGTGTGAGTATCTACTAAGGTTCATTTAATAAAATTTAAGCTCTGAATTTCTCCTTGGGATTCCACAAAAAAGAACGCGCAATTTAATTTCTTTATCAAATGTATTTATTTTTATTATCTATTTTTTTCGTTTCAATGAAACATTTACTTGCTCAATTTCATCTAGTTGCCCACAGAGGTGCGTCCTTTTATGTTCCTGAAGAAACGAAACATGCATATGAACTTGCAGCTATTCAGGGTGCAAAATTTATTGAATGCGACGTGGTATCAACCAAGGACGGCGTATTAATATTGAGACACAGCCCAAATCTGTTAGAATCTACTAATATAGGTGATTTTTCGGAGTTCTCCTACCTTATGAAAACGGTGGAGTTGTATTGTGACACCGACTCCGACTTAGTAAACGGAATATTTTCATGGGACCTAACATACGAGGAAATAAAGAAACTGAGATGTACTCATGATATTAGATACAAAAATAGAAATCAAGAGTTATGCGGAGTTTACGGTATACTCACACTCGATGAATTCTTGGAAATGAATGAAAATGGATTCAATGGTTACAAACCGGGTGTCTATATAGAAATAAAATACCCTTCTTTTCATGAAGAGAATGGAATTAACATCACAGATATGCTATTAAATACCCTCACAAAATATGGACTTAATAAGGATACAGATTCCGTATATATTCAAAGTTTTGAACCCGAAAATCTGAGATATATTCGTGAGAGAAGTCAAGTTAGGCTCGTACAATTGTTAACAAGGGACGAAAAAAATAGTTTCGTGTATGCCATCAAGGACTCTGCCACTAACAGGATGATTTATTCTCCGTGTGATTTGAAGCACGTCTCGACGTTTGCTAACGTTGTTTCACCAGCAAAAGAGGATTTGATCTTTCAAATTAGCCAAGATCATCCAAGTTCCCCTCCCGATCCTGATTTTCTCCCTAATTCAAGTGATTTCATTTCTAGATCACATGAATATTCACTTATTGTAGTCCCATATACATTTAGGCCAGAATCAATTCTTTCAAATTTCAAAGACCAGGAAGAAGAATACGAATATTTTATTTCAATTTTGAAATCTGACGGTGTCTTCACAGACGACCCAAAAGGGTTAGTTGAATATCTAGTTAAGAAGCAAAAAAATTGATAATACACTGTGGTCTGTTTTAAAAATTTGTCAGAAAATATTTGGCAAATCAGAAAAGTTTATTTTCTTATCCTTGTGAACCCAATATTTGTGATTAAATTTCCATGTATACTTGTCCTTTGAATCATTAAATTCTTTGTAAAACCACTTTGGAGAGTAATCCGCTTCCCCATTTATCCTCTTTTTGGCATTAGCTCTTTGCTTTTCCTCCAACCTTCTCTTTTCTTTAATTGCCCATTCGATGCAACCACTTTCATATGCTCTCTGATCAGGTCTGTATCTTGAGTCTGTGGACGGCATAATAACTCCTGGAGCATGTTTGTCATATTGAGGTGATATCTCATTAAGTTCAAAAGACATATTACTAAACCCGAAGTATTTATCGCTTTGAGAAGGCTTTGCTTCTGGAGACCAAGCAAACTTACGAGTATTTATTATAGTCTCAATCTTATCCCAATTTGATAAGGCATAGGTGTAAAAGCATGTCTGGTGTATGAAAGACGAGTATGAATCCTGAAAATCTGATGAAGATAAATTAACATTATTTCCTTTCGCATACTCTGATTTCCTCTCAAATTCAACACCACGAAATTTCAAGTACTCCTTAAAAAAATTACCGTTATTTTTACATGTTTCGTACCATATATTTGTGTCCCATTTTCCTCCTATTTTGTAAATAGGAATAGCGTACTTATTAAATACTAGTCCTCTAATATTAAACAAATCATTACTAAACCAACCACTCTTCTGGTATTCAACCAATGAGAATTCGGATGTAGAATGGTTAACTATTGTAGTAATACCTACTATTTCCAACCAAATCTTCCCGAAAATAATATTATGTATCAACAGTTTTGGTTTATTAAAAGAAAAATGATCGTTTTTCCCATTTATTTTAACGTTTACATTTCCAATAACAGCAAGTTCTAGACTCTGACCAGTAAAGCGTGATTTATTACCAACCTGACCCCATACAGAGTACAAAGATTCATCATTATGTCCAATTTTTGGGATGTCTGTACTTAGAGCCGTTGGGTGATGTTCAACATGAAATGCAGTAACTGGTGGGTGGTGACCAACTTGTTCAGCAATAAATCTAAATCCCCTATGTGAAAACTCAAAAGTTTCCCCAAGTAAAGGATTAAATGGCTTATAAACTCTTCCAACTGAAGAAGCATAGGGCGTAATTGAAAAGATTGTCACTTCACGTAATCTATCAATGCTTTGGTTCAAAGAAGAGGCTTTTTCAATGATAGATGAATACATGAAATCTTCTGCTAGTCTTTGCAATAATGAAGTTGGTTCATTAAACTGAATAGGTATTGTTATTCGAGAAATATCTTTACTGATTGATTCCTTTATAGACCCCCAGAGACTAAAACGTGGTTTTTGTTGAAAAAAAGGTAATGATTTACGATACACATATTTTTTCATGTTCCAAAAACAAGTTGAGCAATCATCTTCTTTAGGAAGGTTTGACTGACACTTATACATTCTTTCTGATCTTTCAGAATAAATACTCTCAACATCCGAATGAGCATCATAAAAGGTCTCTTCTAGAGAGTCAAAAAAGGTATTTGTGGTAAAGTTTTCACCTGAAAGGTCAGATTCTTTGTTGAATTTTATAGATTTGAGCAATGCTGAATAAATATCGCTCTCACACAAATTACTAAGATAGAATTTCTTGTAAGTTATATCAAACACAGTCCCAATGAATTTATCAAAGTACTTCGATACTGTACTTTTTAAATATCTTCTTTTTCTTCTCTCAGAAATTTCATCCAACAATAAATTTCTTGTTTTAATTAGTTCATAAAGTAAATTCGGTAAAAAAGATATTGTTTCATCTGTAACTAGATCTGATAAAGGCGAGAAAATCGTTGTTGGGTTCAAAGGTGAGGAGTTTCCATCACCAAATGTTGGTATTCTAACACTAATTGAATAAAGCAATGCATTAGTCCAAACAAGCTTTGATTCAAACGAAAAAGCTCTCAAATGTAAGTCACTATCAGAATCACTAGGATATTTTATTGATATTCTAAAAGAGTCATTTGAAGAAAGATCAATGAAACATGTCTCGTGATTCAACAAAAATCTTTTCTTAACTTTTGAACCCTTTGTATAACATAACAATCCAGGAAATAACTGAAAGTACCGTGGTTTCCATGTATTTAGTATATTTGTCCACTTCTGCAACCAGCCCTCGATAATTGGTTTCTCTTCCTCAATATAGGTACCATTGGAAAAAGATTTACTTTCTGTTTGAATCACGGGAAATTTATAATGGGAATTTGCTCTTAATTTTTCATATCTTTTAGTGTGCTTGTAAATATTCAAAAACCTGTAGGACCTTTTCTTCTTTCTAGAATTGACCCCTTCTTTGAAACAAGTTGAATCCTTATTCTCTGAGAGCTTTTCGTGAGTTAAAGTACACAAACTTGAACCTATATTTTCAAGTTCAGAATAATTCGATTTTATTTCAGACATATTTATTCATGTTAGATATCCCACAAAAACATATTCAACACTTCAGAATCAAAAAAATATCTATCTATTTTCCCGGTTATTATTAGGGGGAGAGAAAAAGTTTTCGCAGATGGTTTAGAGCAAAAACAAAAAATATGAAAATATGCTTTAATAACAGCCTACATAATACAAACTTTACTCTTTTTGCTGTATACGGAATAGCCAAAATTTACGAATAACAAGGTCGTTGAGGCACTATAATCTATCATAAATAACTGAGGATGCACCTGGAAAAAACACGCTCCCGGACGGAATCGAACCGTCGACCCTTCGGTTAACAGCCGAATGCTATAACCAACTAAGCCACGGAAGCTCACGGCATCCGCTCTCACTTCTGTTGTCTAAATGTTTTCTTTGGAATATGCCTTCGCGAAAGTGTTTTCTTTAGGTCAGAAAATGCTGCTTTATCAAAATTACTCGAGGAAATAGTAGATTTGTTTTTGTTACTGTATGTCCTATTCATTTCACTTTTTTTATCTACCTTCTTACTCGCTTTTAATTCGCTATACATTGAGAAAGGTAGTACATTTTCTAGTAAAGTATTCAGTTCATTGCCTTCAAAATTACAAATATTCACATCCAATATTGATCTTTCCAATTGTATACATCTCTCAATTGTATCCTTAATAATATTCTCTGGCGATAGAATTGATAATTGTTTGTCATCCACCTTGAATTGTTTTACATTCGACAAGTTCGCTATCAATTCAGAGTAAAAGCTTCTAGAATCATGAATATAACTTACATATTCAATCATATCACTTGTATAAAACAATTCTAGTTTTATTTTCTCCCTTCTATCTTCTATAGAGATGTTTATTCCGTTAACTTCTGTAATAACAGAAGTATTTTTTTGTAACGACTTAAAAGGTGGCAATTTTAAGTTTATATAATCGTTTGAAAAGCTAAAACCTAAAATAGATATAATACTACTTCCAAACTGTGTTAATTTCATAATACATGTCCCTGAATTAATATTCCATATCCTGACACCGTCAAGTCCAGATGAAAAAAGTTTGTTTTTAATACATTTACAGGAATTGACTGCACCTGAATGACCAAATAATTTTGAGGCATATTTGAGTGATATTTTATTTTTATCTTCTATTTTAATGTAATAAATCGTCCCATTCCCACAACCAATAAATAACTGCTTGCCACAATCCGTAATGGCACACGATAATAATTCAGTAGAAATATTTAAACTAACAACCGGTCTCTCAGATTTAAAAGTAAGAAAGTTAACGGTATAATCACTTCCAACAGTAACAATAAAATTATCAGAAAAACGTAATCCATAAGAAAAAATGAAATCGTTTATTGAACCAGAATGTCCCTGCCAACGCATAATAGGTTTTGGTATATTCATATTTAAACAGCTTTCCAGTAAATCTGAAATTAAAAATGCTTGAATGTAGTTATCATCACTACTAGTTATAATAATTGAATTATTTCTTACAATTTCTATTTTGGTTATTTGTTTGTAGTGAGAAAGCCAACAACCCAATAGTTGTCCAGTTGACAATATCCAAATATAAATGGTACCTGATAAACCTCCTGCATAGAGTAAACCACCATCTTCCTGAAATGCGCAACTTTTGAGCACTTCTGGTACTGAAACCTTATATATGGGGTCACATCTATCATTCCAAATAGATAGTATAGCCTTATTAGAATGTAAACCAGCAAGGTAATTAGTCGATTTCCCAATATATGAAACACCGAACCTAGAAGCGCTAATATCCCTGTACCTTTTTGAAACAATAAGAGAAGAAAGTTCCAACGAATAAACCCCATTTTGGGCCGAAATAAGAGAGATATTATCCATCTCTACTAAAAAAAAAAAAAAAAAACTGTCAAAATTTACTAATAAAGGGCGCGACAAGGGATTAAAAGATAGACAAAAAAAGGTAATGTAGGTTACTGTCAGCCTCCAAGAGTCAGAAAGTCATCTTGAAGTTCCTATTATATCCATCATTATACGCACATATCTGGACTGCAGCAACCATTAGGTAATTGCTGCTGTGGCAAAGTGCGTCTTAATGTTAATAAAAGGACCATTCAGAAAACGCAAAATAAGTTTCATAATACAGAAAAGTACTCAATTGAAACACGGATAAAGCGAATCATCACATGGTCCTGATTTAATTTAGCATGTTAACGATAAGTTACTTATCCACTAATTTGTTAATTAACAAATTTGTTCTTAGTAATTATACGGTGGAATTGTCTTATTGGCGGTATGAACTACTTATTATACCGCAATCTGTACTACCTGCCGTGTCAGCAATATTTGCATGTGAAAAGGAAATCACTATCCTTAAATAGGATGTCAACGCCACTGCAAAATAACAATTTTGAGCTAACTGTTAATCAACTACTTGGTAACCATGATTTGTCAGAATATGTTGTTTCTGTCAGAAGATTTGGAGAAGTTGTTAATAAATTGAATATTATTGTAAGTGAAAGACTGATGGAGATTTTGAATCAAGTTGATGTAGATCTAGCATTAGAAATATGCAAAAATGGATCTTATTTAAATAAATATCCACGATCTCCATTCTCAAGAAGGAGGCTTTCCAGATACAATTTTCAGATAGATTTAGATTCGGGGAGCTTAAAATGGCAACAAAAAAAAATCGATATTTTTTGCACTGGAAAGAAAACAAATATTCAAAAATTGTATTTTAATGATGTAAGTCATATATTGCCTGGATCTGATAGTGATTTCTGGAGGGAAATGAGGAACAATAAAAATAGTGGTATTAACTTGAATTTGGGGATTGATATAGTTACTATTGGAAGCAAGAATAGAACACTGAGATTGCTTTGCACAAACAAAGAGGAATGGAGAATTTGGATGACGGGGCTTTTGGTGAGTCATGCACTTTCACAAAGAGAGAAAACAATCTCAAAGTATAAAGGTGAAAACAGCGTAGTAGACGCAAAACAGTTTTATACACATGATTATATAAGACGTCAGTGGGAACTATCAGATTTGGACAACTCAAGCTCAATAAATTTTTCTGAATTTATGCGTTTAGTGAAGAGACTTCAAATGCCTGTTTCAAAGGAATATGCATATTCATTATTTTGTGATTATGACAAGGATGATAATGATGCATTAGATTACACAGAATTTAGAAGTTTATTGACGCAGTTATTAATACTTCCAGAACTGCACGAACTCTTCGATGAATACAAAGATCCTAGAACAAATGTGATCCCTGTTGATAAATTCAGAAACTTTTTAATAGATGTACAGGGAATGGATCCTTCGAAAAAATTAGAATCATTAGTAAATGCTGTTTTAAGCATGAAAGAGCCTTTTATTGAAAGGGGTGGAATTACTGAAATTGGATTCAATATATTGATGTCATCTGAATTTAATTCTGCCTTTGATCCATTAAAGAGAGATGTTTATCAATCGATGAATGAGCCGATTTCACATTATTGGATTGCTTCCAGTCATAATACCTATTTAACAGGTGATCAATTAACTTCAAAATCTGAAATAGGGCAATACATTTCTGTACTACTTCAGGGATGTAGATGTGTCGAGCTTGACGTCTGGAATGGACCTGACGGTTCTCCTATTATCTATCACGGACATACCCTAACATCAAAAGTACATTTTGAAGACGTCATCAGAGCATGTAAAGATTATGCATTCCAAACTTCACCCTATCCTATTATCCTGTCTCTTGAGATGCATGCTTCTGACAAACAACGAGAAAAAGTTGCAGAGATTATTTTAAAAGTCCTAGGTGATTCCCTTTACACAATATCTGATAATTCAGATGATAGAATCCCTTCACCAAATGAGCTTAGATATAAATTTCTTGTTAAATCTAAAATACCAAGGGAAGATAATTCTATTTTCAATTCAAAATTAAACATTACCTACGATGAAGTTGAAAATGAAGATACTGATCCAGATTTAGTTGAGGTTGATATAGGTAAACACTCTATTCCACCACTAAAGAAAAACAGTGAGAAGACAAGTGCAAATAACACTAGTAAGC
Organism: Cryptosporidium ryanae; assembly: GCF_009792415.1. NCBI lineage: Eukaryota > Apicomplexa > Conoidasida > Eucoccidiorida > Cryptosporidiidae > Cryptosporidium > Cryptosporidium ryanae. The sequence continues at coordinate 99,407 of NW_027125568.1, forward strand.
GTTTATATTCTAGTCTGATTTCTCTTCCGGGGAATGCAATTCAATTATCAAACTTTGAAAATAGAAGACGAATGAGTATTGGTTCACTAGTGGAAACTAAATTTTTACGTTTTGCAAAGGAGTCAAGTGTAAATCTTTCCAAATTCCACCAGGATCACTTATCTAGGGTATACCCTTCTGGAACAAGAATTTCGAGTTCCAACTACAACCCCCTTATTCCGTGGTCCTATGGTGCCCAAATAGTTGCATTAAACTATCAAGCAGTAGGGACTGCATTATTACTAAATGTGGGTAGATTTCGTGAGAATGGTGGTCCCAAATCTGGGTATGTTTTAAAACCGAAATTATGTTTAAAAAGGTGTAAGGATGGTCGGGTATTTGATCCAATGAATCCTCTTGAAACTTTAGAGCTTTTTGACATCCCACCTCTTAGAGTTAGCATTCAAATACTCTCTGCACACCAACTTCCAGATTATATGTCACAATATTCACGTGGTATATCTGGTATAATCTGTGGGAGTAAGCTATCTCCATATATCACTATTTCTGTATTTGGTGGTCCGAGGGAGGAATACAAATCTTATAAGACACCACCTGTCGAAAATAATGGATTCAATCCTAAGTGGGAAAACTTAGCACCTTTTACTTTTAACGTGCTTTGCCCCGAAATCTCAATTATAAACTTCGAAGTTAAGTCGTCAGATTATATACAATCAGAATTTATTGCAGCCGCATCTATTCCGGTTTCTTGCCTTAGGCCCGGTATAAGATGGATCCAGTTATTTGACACAAATTTCATTGATATACAGTGTTGCGGTATTCTTGCAAACATTTCTATAACCACTGAATTACCAAAAACATACATGCTTTCCTCAATCTCTACAGGAAACAGCAATTCATCAGTTATGATTGAGACATTGCAACAATTCAAAGGGGTAAAATTTTAAACATTCTAAAATAATACTATGAAATGAATATGCAAAATTCGAGAATGACAATTTTAATAAGTAAAAATTGTGTTAAATTAGAGAAAACATTTTTTCCCGATCTTTTTTTCCTATTTTAAATACTTATTAAGAAATGAAACTCTTTATGCTTAAGGACAAGAATGACATCTGAATTATCCTCTCAATTTTGAAATCAAGTATACGCCATATTTTGTTTCGTTGAACCTGCATTGAATTCCGGATTTGAACCACCTGTTGAAATCATATGATAAACTGTTATTCCAATTAACGAGAGCGCAAGCCCAGCGGTAAAGAACCATATAGAAGATATTGTTACGAAGGACTAAAAGAATGATTATTGTTTTCGCTTCGATAATTTAACCTACCGTCCACCACAATGCAGGAGCAGTGCTTTGGCACACTAATGAAGTGTTTACCTATGACGATATTTACCTAACTATATTGAGAATACAAATAACTTACCCAAACTGTTCCTAACGTAAACCATAGGAAGCTTCCAATGAACAGAATTACCTCAGAAATTATTGCAATACTTATTTGAGTTATTAATTAATCAATTCCTTTTATAATAAATATTAATCTTACCTTTGACCAAACCAACATTCAATAGCATTTATAAATTTAGTTGCAGGATAAGACTATTACAAAAATAGTGATTATTTAAACAATTTTCTCACCTATGTACTTACCAATACTATGGCACCGAATAACCAAGATTTTAGTGGTGTATCACAGACTTTTCCAATTGAGGATAATAATATTCCTGCATAAAACAAGTCCATTATTATAAAAAAGACCAAAGAAAGTCTTCTGAGGTCGCTTTTATGTTGTTTTAATTTTGATTGTGTCTCAGAAATCATATATATAGATATATATAGTGCAAGTTGTATTCGGTATTATTCTTTTGCCTAAATAAAATTGGGATTTTTTTAATTGCACTTGCATGTTGCATATGCATGCAAAAAAGAATTACATGCTTTCATCGAAGGAAAGTAAACTATCTTATTCATTTGTTGCTTAAAATATCGTGATTAATTTTACTTTTTACCCACTTTTTGGTATTTAATAAATCAATTGTTCGTAATATTTTTGATTTTCTATTTTATAAAATCTCAGGTAATTATTAGTTTACAAATAGCGCGCAAAAAAAACAATTTTGAAACTATTTCACAACTAAAGATGAAAGAAATAGCGAATAGTAAGTTTCCGACTTTCCAAATCATTTCAAAAACATGAGTTGACGTGGTTTTTTTTATGAAAAAATAAACTCTCTAATTTATGAAGCTTCGTGTTATCAAACTCCAGTTAGGAACAGTGAAAATGGGGGGGAAGAAAGAAAAAGAATAAGTTATTGTTTGAGTAGCAACAAAAGAGGTGATATTAATAAGATCATTTCGGAAAGAGTTCTTACTGAAAAAGCTGATTTAGTTCGTAGATTAGGTGGTCCACTTAAAGCAGCATCAATTGAAAGTCAAATTGTTTGTTTGGAAAGGGGTAAGCTTTTCTACTACTTTTTCGTTATTTATTCAAAATTTTAGAACAATTGGTTGATTTGGTTCTGAGTGCATGCGCAGATTATCCTGAGTTCCTTAAAAAAGTAAGTACAAATTTAAAGTTTATATTCATTTTATTTATGTATTTAGGTTAATAAAAAGTATCTGAATTCATTGTCCTCAGTTAAAACAAAACAAAGGAGTGATTAGAAATACAATTACTACTAATCATTGATTCTACTATAAAATTCTTTAAAATATATTGTTTCTCACCATGTATGAGCTTGTAAAGTTAATATGTCGGTTTTTATGGAATTAAAAATTAAATCAGAATTGTCTATTTTTGACAAATTTCAGAAAATAAAAGTATATACACTACTAACAGAATAAACAACTATTTAATACAAAAATTCCTTTTTATAAGTTATGAAATTTGACGATACTCGATTATTATCGTTACTATTCTATTTCATATGTAATATTATTAAAGTTATTTGGAAACTTTACCATTGAAATTTGTATTTCTTTAGCCTTTAAAACAAAATAATTTATTTTCGTTCATTGAATCATCATTTAAAATGTGACATTTTTTACAGAAAACAATTTAGTTTTAAATGATTTGACTATGCTTTTAATATCATAATTAAATGAAATCATTAATTACAGGTCCAGATATGCATCAGCATACAATTTTTCTAATGAAAAAATTAATCACTCTAAAAAAATTTCAATATAAAATAACTAAACGATTAACCAAAACAACTAGCAATCTATTACTTTATAATAAAACATACAGATCGTGTTGGTTATTCTAACTAATGATTCTAAGGAAAAATTCAAACTCTCAAAAATAAAATTAAAGATGTCTCTAACATTCTATATACTATAGAAGTCGAAATCTCTGTCACTCTTTTTCACATGTATTTTCCAACCTTTTTCAAAATCTTTCGGTAGGATTACATACCTGTTTTTCCTAACAGCCTGCATTCCTGCCTCCTGCGCTATTGCAGCAATATCTGCAGCAGATATCTTTTCTGGTCTAGATACGAATTCTTCAAGATCAACTTCATCACTTAAATTCATTTTTGCAGTTATTGTCTGAAAAACAAGTCTCCTCTGTCTTCTGTCTGGTAGAGGAAATTCTATCTTTCGATCCAATCTTCCAGGCCTAAGTAATGCGGGATCAAGTGTATCTGCCCTATTGGTTGCCATTATCACCTTTACATTAGTTGTTTGGTCAAATCCGTCCATTTGGTTCAGAAGCTCCAATAAAATACGCTGGACTTCTCTATCTGCCCCAGTTTGTGCATCGAAACGCTTTGTTGCAATAGAATCCACCTCATCGATAAAAACTATTGCAGGTGCATTCTCCCTGGCAAGCCTAAAAACATCTCTAACCATCCTCGGCCCCTCTCCCAGATACTTCTGCACAAATTCGGAACCAACAACACGTATAAATGTCGCAGTTGTATGATTTGCAACTGCTTTCGCTAGCATTGTTTTGCCTGTCCCGGGAGGACCATAAAGTAGCACCCCCGTTGGCGGATCGATTCCTATTTGCTGATACAATTCAGGGCAGATTAGCGGTAACTCAACAGCCTCTCGAACTTCTTGTTTCTGTATATCCATCCCACCAATATCAGCATATGTAACGTCAGGCTTTTCCTGCATTTGTAACATTTGAATACTTGAATCTGCCTCTGGGGGAAGGATATCAACTATAGCGTGACTATGTCTGTGAAGTGCAACTGAAGTTGGTGGTTTTAGCTCCTCTCTATTTATTGTAGACAAGACCCTAACATAGTAATTTGAACCAGCAGTTGATGAAACAATACCATATCTAGAGTCAATCATCTCGAGAAATTGACCAATAACAAGAGGAACAGATTGAATGCGCTTTATTTCCTCTTTTGCACGTAGAAATTCACGCTTAAGATTTTTCTGTTCATCCTTTATGTACTCCTCCTGAATACACAAAAATTCCAGCTCCTTTTCAAGCTCTCTAAGTTTCTCATATAAGAAACATTCATTATATCCACTTTTTCCAGTAATCAACTTAAGTTTACTCATAGGAATGTAAATATAGATGTTTAAAAGTAAATTATTAAAAATTAATAAACTCGAAATACAAGTCCCGCATTTTTTGTGGGATTGCGGTTAATGTAAAGTAAACAAATAACACAATATCCAGATTAACAAATTAGTTGTTTTCATCATAACTGCTCCTCAAAAAAATATACACATAATAATCATTTAGCAATTACTGTTTTCAATATATTAATTAATAGTTAAACTCTCAGAACTTTTACAATATAAGTTACGTTTTTTTTGTTTGTATCTCATTCATGCATTTCTATATTAAGTTTGGCTTCAAAAACTATTTTTACTCAATCTTTGTATGAATAAATTGAGTCAAGATGTTTGAACAGAAAAAATTACATGATTCCATGGGACTAATTTTGAACGGAAAATCTGAAAATATTGTGAGTAATTTCAGTTTTTCGGAGTATTACAAGTCAAATAATAGTTTGGACTCAGAGTTAAACAAAGAAAACTTGAGTTATGGTTTGAGCAAAAAATCAATTATTTTAGAGGAGAGATCTTTGAGTTGTGTAACACCAATTTACCCAGAAATTTCAAAAAGAAAAGGCAATTACACGGGGAAGTATAATCACGATGTCTTTTTAGATAATCCAAATAATTTCTGGGATTCATTATTAATACTAAAAAAGAAAGTTGTTGGAATTTTTTGGTCTATAGTATCATTGGATAAGGATGAACCACTATACGATTATAGCACTCCAATAGGAGAAGTGATCTATTTCGGAAATAGAAATAATGACGTTAACAAGGTCGATGTTCCCTCACTTTCGAATGGTAGTTTCCTAAGTGAGCCCTTAAAAGTAGGTGTTGTAGTTCCATAATTCTTATAAATTCCTTTCTACAATCTAATGACATATTTCTCAACCTCGTTATATACCCTCTAAAATACCTCTGAATTGTTATTACAGGTTTAGATATTTTCTTATTATCAAGCATATTTATAACTCGATTTAATTTATCATTAATTTGTAAAAGTGTGGTATAATGACTAAGTAATGTCTTTATTCACCTAGAACAAACCAAATTAGTCTTTTTATTTTTATGCCTGAATATAGTGATTTAGTTCCTTTAATAGTCTTTTTACAAACGTTTCTTCAACATTAACGTCCGACTTTGAATATAATACTTTCACTTTTGATTCTATAAAGTGATATAGATACGAGAGAAAGTAGAATAACACAAATATTCCCCCATAGTTTAATTGGTGCTTCCCAAATTCAATATTTTCTTCATTACTATCAAAAAAATGCTGATTTGATTTAGAAAATATTTTTATGTTAAAATTTCTTTCTAACTCCGAATCTTTTTTATTTTGTTCATCAAAAACTAGAACGACATTAAAAAAATTAATCCTTTCTTTTTTCATGTCCCTATAGAAACAGCTCCAATATGCCAGCGAAAGAGATCTTCCCAAATAATATTCCTTGTGTGAAATTATAGTGGGCAAATTTTCGAAAGTTTCCGACACTATTTCTCTACCTTTATATTTAAAAAAAATCTTATTTGCAGAATTCTCAATGATATTTTGTTTATCATTTTCTCTAAGCCGCCTCCCTTTATTTCTTATGATATTCAAAGCTTCGAACAAGGAAAGACCTCTATATGTATGTTGTATAGAATATATTCTTGAAAAATTTGAGTATCTGTTAAAATCAACCTCTCCAAGAATAATATTTAAAAGTAGGTTGTTTATTAAAAAATCGTTTCTTTGATAATTATACTTTATTAAATGAAATAATAAATTAATTTCTGAGTAGCCCTTTAAACTGTTAATATTACCTCTCATTTCATATAAAAAGTAAAATGAATGCTACTAAATGAGACTTATAGCTAAATCCTCCTTATAGTTTTAGAATTAAAACAGGTTTCAACTTGAAAAAACCAAATTATTTTAGATTTCTATCAATATTACCTTCTATATACCTATTTTATGCTTTTGCATAAATAACAGTTAATAATATATATTAACAAATTCCATATATTAAATTTAATTAATATATAGACAAATTAAATAAATTTTCAAATAATCATTTTGCTTTTTATCTCATTAAAAAAAGTGAACTGGAATTTTTATATTTTACATGGAAAAGGCGGGTACTAGATTATTATGAAATCTTAGTCGTGAGTTGACAAATAAGAAACTAAGAATTATAAAAATGAAAAAGCTACATTGTTTTTTTATTTTAATCATAGTAAATCTTTTATACCCGGCAAATATGGAAAAAAGAAGGCAATTAATGTCTTCTTCAGAAATAATATCATCAACAGAAACAAACTTTTCTTATTTATATAAATTCATATCTATTATATCCTCGAGAGAAACAGTATCAGTCAAAAATAAGTGTAATATAGCATTGAAAAACTTAAATTCATTAGTATCTGTAATAGAAAAAGGTAATATACCTATAAACATTATAACATTGATGGCAATTAATGGTATACTCTGGCATCCAGATCCTTGTAATAATCCAAATGAAATACTAAAATATTTGCAACTTTACAATACAATAAAATCAACTCAGATATTTAATGATCCCTCTTTAGATTTTAAAAGTGAAGTTAATGAAAATAAAAATGACAATATTTTTGTCGAAACTAAACCTCATAGTAAGTTAAAAGATAAGATAAATAGAGGAACAATTAAATGTGATGTGAACGTTACAAGAACTCTGGAGGATTTAGATATGGAAGCTAACGATACAAGAATCGCCTCAAGGGCTAATATTAGTGAAATTGAAACTAATATATTTAATTACACAACTACAGACTCAGATGCTGAGCATTCAAAAGTGCATGAATCAACAAAAAGCCAAATAGAAAAAGAATTGAGCAATCTTTCCAAAATCAAACCAGTTTCAAGCAAATCAAAAGAATTTAAAATGTCACTTGAACGAATTTATAATGAAAGGATTCAATAAAATGATATTTCCATTGTTACTTTAAACAATTAGTATAACCGAATTGTAATATTTTTTTCTCATATAACCGGAAAAAATAAATTGCCATTACACTAACACTTATGGCGGTACGCCCTTTTTATCTGAATCTAATAATTGTTTTCATAAAGTGTTTCAAACCAAAATTAATGAGTTCAATAATTAATGCCATAATTATCTATTCAATAATTTCTTTTTCTTTCGTAAATGCTAGTATTTTTACATCAAGGACTGCACTGAATGTTATAAACAAGATCCAGTCAGGCATTTCAAGTAATAGAATTCCTCTAGTGAAAAAACTAGACCCGAAGACTGAGGAAAATATTTGTAGAATTAATATCCATCTTAATGAAAATTATCTGAAATCTCTCAACTATATAAGACGCTATCAATTACTTGGTAATGATGATAGGAGTAAAATTAGTGGATTGAGCACACAACTTGTGAATGAAAATAAGTTAGCAATTCTGTCGTCCAATGGACTAACTTATGAAAATACTTTGAAAGAAACTAGTCATGGTTGTAAAGATATACATATGAGACGATATTATCATATTCCATTATGTGAAAGATTGTTATTACAGGGAATTCAACTTTCAATTAAGGCTGATGTAAAACAACTTAACAAAAGATATTTAACTGAAATAAAAATAAATAAATATGCAACAAGCACTCAAAATCCAATGAGCCTACAAGATATTATGAGGGAATATATAGGCAACTCAAGAATAAAATTACCTGAAAATATAGATACAACCGTTAAAAGTAAGAAAATAGAACCTATATTTGATCCCGTCAATATTATGGTTGAACAAATTTCTGCAGAAATAAAACAAAAGGTCACTTCAAAAGAACATGGAATAAATGTTCCGATTCCTCCAAAAAATCAGGACTATCCTCATAAAGATGACGAATCAAATAAACTAACGAATAAAAAATTATTTCACATCAATATTCCGGATATTCAAGGTACACAAAATAACGACGGCTTAAGAAAAAAGTTGTTAAGAGAATCTGCAAAATTTTCTTCTGACTCTGATAATGAATGAAAATTTATGTTATCTAAAGAGAACTGGATTCATAAAAATAACTAACAAAAGTATCTCAACCAAAAATCAGAACTCTAATTTTCATAGTGATCACAAAAGATATAAAGATTGTATAAAGTTTTACACTTTAAGCAAGAAATTTATGTAACTACTAGATATACTTTTAATACGTCTTACAGCATTATTTATATGTTCTATCAGTGTAATTTTATTGCATTATTAAACATTAATTTGCTTAATACCTTTATCTCCAGTGTAGTATTATAAACGTTTTCTGGTGCTGAAAGAAATGTTCTCAAAGCAAAATATAAATCTTGCTTAAAACTTAATTATTCATTTCTTCTAAAATTTTGATTTCGAGTAGTTGATGTTTCTTGATAGCTGCTCATGTTATTTGAATTCTGAAGGATGGAAGAACAATTCATAACTTTATCTTCCTGGAATGTATCATTTTTGCTTTCTATATACATGAAATCCAGCATATAATTATCACCATATTTGTGTCTTGTAGAATTAAAATTCATGTATTCACTTATATAGGTTGTGTTTAAAGTCGTATTTGAAATATTTTCGTTATTTAATTGATAAAATGGAGTTGAATTGTCAACTTGTATAGGTCCCATTGTATTGTTCATTTCTAATAAGTAGTCATCAATAGTAAAATTCATTGATTCATAGTTTAGATCTATTTTATCAGTGATGTTATGTATCATAGAGTCATTACTGGTTTTATTAAAACTGCATTCTTCAGGAAAGATTATCAACTTCTTTTTTAATTTTTTCCGCCTCTTACACCTTACTACTTCGGCAGCTTCGTTATTTGTTGCACTCTGAAGATGTTCATATCCTAAATGACTGATTGAATTATATTGCATTTCCGTTTTGAATTCCTTCCCAAAAGTATACAAAACTCTAAAAAGCTTCAGAAAAACATTAAAAAAACCTATAGAGCCTGCAAATATACGACTCTCTGGAGATACATCAGACTGGACAGAAATAACGATGCATATAAATAAAAATAACAGTAAAATAAAGCGAAAATTCATATTTGCAATTTTTCATTGTTAAAAACAATTACGCAGATGCGGTACCGCAACTTAACCTTTCTCTACTAAAACATTTTTTGGAAGCATATATGAGTGTACTTCAAAATTATTTCGGTAGTTTATAATTAATAAAATGGTTTTTTATTACTGCAAAACACAATAATTTTTATTTACTTTCGTGTACTGTACATTATTTTTACTTTTATTCTATTTAATATTTTCATTAATTTATGTCGATACATGAAATAATCACATACTTTCAAATTTTATCTTTTGTTTTCTTGAAACATATAGTAAATTCCTAAATTCATTATCACTCTAGCTTGATATTTTATTGAAAATATCGAATATATTGTATTTTCATACACAAAAGATTGGCTTATAATTCCTTATCACCTTTCAATTCTATCAATCATTAAACGACATAGAATATGTGTTTTACAGAATATTATTTCAAGCCATAAACTGCTGAAAAATCAAAAGTATGTTATTTAAAAATAAAAATTTTTGTCTAAAAGTGAAAGTTATCTTCTAAATAGTGGATGTAGTGTCCGGAGAAAAATCTCCTGAACTTATAGTCCGTATCTCGCCGCCGATTATCAGTGGATCCTTCATATCTGACTTAAATCTTAAGTACTCAATAATTTCAAATACAAAGAGGGCAAATACTAATATGGAAAATATTGTTGCGAATGTTAAGAACCCCCAAATAACAGTTTCTAAAGTTGATATTGAGCAACTTGTGAGACCATATACAATAGGTTCATTATCAATCAACAACTTATCAGAGTTTGTTACATTCAATAGCATGTGTTCCTTTCCTGAGTTAAAAACAATCGAATATAAGTTAAAAACTGCCATACTTGATCTACCCTTACCAGAGATGCATATTTTTTGGCATGTATTTATATTAAATATTGGAGTCACACATTTTTGTACACCAGCCGGCTCGTAATCTGAAACTTGAACGGTCTCACCGAAAATTTTAACTGTGTTACTATCAATTAATTCAGGTTTATCAATTGGTTCTTTAGTCCTGTATGGTTTCCTACCTAAGGGATCAGAAATATAAGTTGTGTAATGTCCAGGTTCTGAAGAATTAAACACCGATGAAACAAATACATCAGAATTTAGTTTATAAACATCAATTAGTAAAATATGTTCACCTCGAATCTTAGAACAAAAAGTAATAACTAAAAAATAAATGACTACTACTTTGATTTTAGATGATATCATTTATCTTCGAATCACAATTTCTAATTGACTTTATACACACATTTTCGCTGAATCACACAAATTACATATATATATATATATATATCTGAAACATAATGCAAATAAAAGTATAAATCAATAAATATATACATCTAGATTTACTCAGAAAAAACTCTGTATTTGTTTTAGATAACTCATAGGCACCAATATTTAAAAGTGGATTACCGATCTCAATAATTTATTTGTTAGATCAGTATTAAATAAACTCCACGACATCTGTCGCGTCCCAACGACATACGTAAAGGGAACTAAAATTATATTACTAGATATAAAACACAATATCTGGCAGATTTATCAGAAATAAAAATCAGAAACTACTGACTTAATTAAGAATAAATCATAATTTAAATTAGAACATTTTTTTATCGCAAAATGAACGTTTTACATTTACTTTCACTTTTCTTGGCAATAAAAAGCGTTTTCTGTACCAACTTTAGAACTCTCTCAGATTCACACAAAGCGGAAGACATAGCTGAAATCTCAGATGGTGGTGTTGACAATCAATCAGGTAGTTTACATGAAACTCAATCCCCAGGTTCCCTTGAAAATATTATCCTAGAACAAGAGAGGCCAGTATTGCTAAATACAATTCCACAAACAAAGTCGAAGCACATACTATTTGTTAATTCAACTGGATTATTTACAAATTTGACTGTTGAACTTACAGCAACTATACCGATTGCAATGGTTAGTCCTGAAAATGATTCGATACACCGTATATTATCTCATGGGAATGTTGAGGGTATAAACGCAACAGAAGTAAAAGGGATAGTTTCAAAGAACAATGCAGTTCAATTTGGAATTGAGGAAATGATTAAACAAGCTTTTGAATTGTCAAAAAACAATTCAATCGCAACTGAACAATCTAATTCCACCGAATCAATTGTGGTATCTTAAAATTAACAAGAAAATATGCGTTTCACAGAGACTTGAGAATTTGAAATATTGGGTTGCATTTTAGTTCTTTTTAATAAATTAGAATAATTGATTACTTTTAATTCGGTTGTTTTCATTACTTTTTAATATTTCGTTTTCTTCCACTTAAAGATTTTTTCTTTTGTCGCACATGCGTAAAGTATGTCACGTCGTTTTCTGTGTGTGCCAACTATCTTCACTTTTGTGGACGTCCAAATAATTTAATTAATATTAATGTTTATCCTCAGTTTTTATAGTTCTTTTTAGTAATAGTTGTAGTAATCATGAAGTCACTTATCAGGATAATTTCTTTTATAGCTATTAATTTGGGCTTTGTGCTTTCAAAGAGTAGAAAGCATGAATCTGGATTTAGAGGAAACAAAAATGTCGGTATTGAATCGGTATGCGATTTTAATCGATTTTGTGGTAATCAAAAGAACACTCTTCATGAGCAGATGCACTGTGATTTGGAGGGAATTTTTAGAAACAATTCAAATTTCTCTGGGACAATAACATTCTTTTCAAATGGAACACGAAGCTCACTTGAAGTGATTGAAAGTTCTAAAATTCATAACTCACCTGGTGTAAACTCCTTAATTATTCGTACTGTAGAAGAGACCATTAACAATACAATTAGTGATTTTCTACTTGGAAATGGAACATTGTTTGAACTTAACTCCACTCAAGACGACTCGAATATTTCATTTTCTTTAGAATCAGATTACGAATTAATTGGTGATATTAATGAATTATCTATCGCTTATAATGATCTGAAAACTTCAGGAATAGGTGAAATAGTTTCTTATAATAGTAGTTACTCGGATTACTTTTCAAACAACACATTAGATAATAATTTGACTGATATTAATGGTGACCTAATACTAGATGAACTGCTTACTCAAAATTTAAATTCAACATTGGTAGTTCTTGAGGAAGTTTCTGAACAAATACCTGATCTTAGGGAGTTGTATAAATTTGTTAGAAATGAACAGGAAAATGTGTCTATTAGAGACTTATTAAAGGTTTCAACCAGGTTAATGAGAGGTCTATATTCTACAGAGAATATTGAAGTTGATGAATCCAATATAGAAAAATTAAGATCTAGATTATCTGAATCTGAAATAGAAAATCTAAAGACTCAGGAATCTAAAGTTAGTAACACTACTAGACCATGGTATGAGCCACTTAAAAAATTTGGAATTAACATTATCACTGGACAAAATCCTATTTTTTCACTCATTATTTCTATTGTTGAATCGGTTATCGGGATTTCCCCAATAGGTTCAATTATTAATATCGTTGTTCGTGTTATTGCAGCAATAGTTACATTGATAACTGAGTTGATTCAGAGAAGGAAGAATAACTCTAATTTGATAAGAGCTTTGAGGTCACTTGATTCATTTGATACCTCACCTTCTTCTAAAATTTCTCTTGCAAATAAATTGATAGATAGAATTAATATAAATGCACGCGAAATCGAAAAATCTCAATATAATTTAAGGTGCCTTTACAACGACTTGTCTGGACTTGCATATAATGCGGACCAGGGTTTATTTACTTTGGAGGATGGTTTATTAAGAGAAAAACTAAAGAGCATTTTAAATTCAACTCTTACTAATATGTCTTCAAGTAATTCTTTATGTCGCTCCGTATGTAATCAAAGTAGAGATTCCCTTTTAATCAAAAATAATACAAATTCAAGGTCACTAATGGACATAAGTTCTTTATCAGCGCGTAGTCTTCTATTTGGATACGGATTCAAAGAGTTGGCGACAGATATTGAGTCATATCTAGACGAGTCATACAATTTAGCTTGGGGTGATTCAGATATTATAAGAAGCCTTAATGAAGATGTTGAAATCACCGCAAACAGTACAAACTCAACATCTGTGATGGGGTCAAAACCAAAGTGGTATGATGGGCTTATTCAATTTTCAAAAAAGGTTGCAGGAGTCAGTGGAATAATATCTATGCTTGATATGTTGCTAGAACTATTTACTGTAATATTTGCAAACTCTACTCAGGCTGAATCAATACTATCTATTTTAAAGCTTGTGGTTTATCTCATAAAGTCTGTATTCAGTATATTCGGGAATATATCATCTAGCAGGAATCTTATTGACATTACTAGAATCATTCCAGAAAGAATTGCAAAAGATCGTAATCTGTTACAATTAACACTCGGTAAGATACAAGAAAATATGAATTCTATTGAAAGGGAAAAGATGTTAATTAACTCTCAGATAATGAATATTCTTGAAATTCCAATATTAAATGAACGCCAACTTGGATCTGAATCGGAAGGTAACATTATTTCGACAATGTCTAAAATGGAAACAGCAGGAGCCTACCTTATAAACGAGAGGCTTCTCTTATCGTCAGAATCGGCCTTAATGTCAACAGAAATCAATTTTAAAACATGGATGGAGAAAGTTGGTTCTTTCTTTGATAGTTCATATGATAAGATAAAAAGCATAATAAAGAGTATTTTTGAGACGATATTCAAAGGAAGTAAAATAGTTGCATTTGTCGATAGATTAATTGATTTAGTTATTTCTGTTGTAAGATCAATATATCATGCATTCAAAAACAAGAGTACTCAAAGATTATTAATTATGTCAATCGAAAATTGTGATGAGCCTGAAATTCAAGAAATACTCTATGAACACCTAGAAAAGACACTAAAGAACGAAGATTCACTTGTTATGAGATTATTGAACTAGATTTCATTTTTTTTAGCTTTTTTTTTTTTTGAAATAAAAGATATGATATCTTTGGCGCAAATGTATCTTTCCGCTACTGTAAAGTCGTAATAAAGTCATCCCTAACTTCTTAGTTTTATTTTAAGAAAATAAAATGATAACTCAAATATCGATATTTTTTATTATTAACTTAGCGCTTTCTTTGTCTGAGAAGGCTTTGTCTTCGTATGGTTGCTACTCAGTTACAGGTCCTCTGCCTCCTCCAATGAGGCTTTTAAAGTCAACCACCCCGGTGCAGCAGGTTGAGTCGGAATCTGAAAATCTGAGCATCATTTGTATATCGTTAGTTGAAGATGCAGAGTTGAAGAGCAATGTATTTTCCGGCCAAAATATAGATATGTCGGGTCAAAAAACCGACGTTAGTTTGCTTCTACAAAAAAAGGAAATTTTAACAGGATTATATAGTTCTAGTTTGGAACAGGTAATTGTATCTACATGCAGCAAAGCAGTAGTATATGCAATATTAGAGCCAAACACTAAATTAATTCAATTCCAGACATTTCTTGCTGTTAGTTGTATGGAAGTTGTAAAATATCAGAAACCGATACTTAGGGCGCCTTTAACTCATCCTAATGTTGGTACTTCCGAGATAGATTTTTCGAAACTTGGGATGGGTATACCTCTTAGCAAAAGGCCATATGAATGTAGATTTGACTCTCCTACTTTTTTAAAGAATGGAAATAAAATTAACTACAAAAAAAAGTTAATTAAATGGTCTTGCTCCTCAAAAGTCGAGAAACTTATAGTATTAACTGTACATAATTCAAGAGAAGTTACAGAAAAAGCACTTATTTCTTTCGTTTCAAGTATTGATTCACAATATGAAAGATTTGTCGTAAAATCTCCCTGTAATGGTGTTATAATTGAAAATTTTCAGGGAATTTTTACGTTTAATGAATTATTCCTTAGAATTGAATGTATAGAAGATAACATACAGATTACGCTGCACGGAGACAAAAATTTCGTTGACTCTAAAGTTGAAAATGTTGAGTGACTTCAAAAATTACCAAATTTTTGATATAATTAATGGTTTAAAAAAATAATTACTTTATGGCACTTAAATCTATTTTCCCGAGATTCCAGTTTGGTGAGGATTGTAAACGCAACCAACTGAAATCAGATACTGTAAACCTTTCAGATGAAAGAAATACATGATTATTCATATTTTTTTTTCTTAAATGATGTTCATATTCTCGATAATAATTCGAGTTAGTTTTCTCGCGGAGATCAAAAGTAATCTCCCTGCAATTTTCCATCAGCGGTGGAGTGCAGCAAGAAAGCAGAATCTGTAGCTTCTCCGACTCATGTAATCTGATCTGCCTGCAAGTTACGCATATTAAAGAATTTTTGCATTTGCTTATAATTATACTGGTTGATACAGGACCAATTAATATAATGCAATCACTTACACCACTTATCTCCACTTTATCTATATCTGATAGTATTTTTAATGTTGATTTGTGTACATTATATATCTTTAATTCATTTGATAATTCTCCGCTTTTTAATTCAATGTTCTTATTTACTTCATTTTCTATTCTTGTCGAGAGCATTTTTTTTTCTTATTGCAAGTCAAAAGTTTCCCGGTTAAAATTCATTTAAAATATGTTTAAAATTGCACCCATTTGTTTGAATATAGCAATTTCTTGTTTCTTAATTAATTGTGTTATTTGTAATGGACCTACTAGTGTAAACGAATTCCTTCCATTCGTCTCTGTTGGTTCGGCATTCGCCTCATCTATATTCACGTTATCTAATTCTATTGTGATGTACAAAAAGGCAAATGAAATGAAGAGAAGGAATAAAGGGTTTTCTGAAGGCCTTTCCCAGTCAATTACTAAAAATAAAGAATCTAAATTAAGAGGTAAAGTTTTTATTGAAGTTGATGACGAGAAATCAGATTTAGAGATCTCCTCTTCTTTAATAAAGGTTAATGACACAATGAAAGAAGTAAATATCACCGAATTGACACTTGATTTTGAATTGCTTACAAATATTTCAATGATGAATAGTTCAATTATACTTAGAAATATTACAATACCTGAAAACGGAAGCAATCTTACAAACTCAAATTATAGCTCGAAAATAAATTTTATGAGACAAGATAGTTTGTTTGGTTTTGAAATAGATAACTTTATTGACAGCAACTAGATTATAATTCTATGTTCAAAATTAATACGGATATATAGCCTGTACTTTCATTATTTATCTTTTATATTTAAATTTGAAATAAAATATACTCCTGTTAAATACATTATTCAAAAGTTTATGTGACTGAAAGACTATTTATTGAGTTAGTTATTGGTGTCCCATAACTATTTTTGTGTCATGTTTATCCTAAAATACATTAATTTATTTAAAAGTTATGTTTTTGTTTTGCAATAATGCATTAGTGGGCGCATGACTCTTTATAGGGGGATTTACAGGATATTGTGGGTGTAATTACAAATCAAACTTTATGGAATAAAGATTGTATATTATGTATTAAATTCTCTTTGGTTAGATTTTTGTTCCCAAAATGAAATTTATCAATAAATTTCTTTTTTTTAAAATTCTGTTAACGTTTGTTTTTTGTCATGCATTAGATAGAAACGACACATTTCTTGAAAATAATCAGAAAAATAATTTTCTGGAAAAAATAGAATTGATCGTTAAAAAATATGAAGATAATTTTAAAGCATATAATAAGGAAGTTGTGATAAATAAATATAATAATTTAAAAACTAAAGCCAAAGATGACATCAAAACTGGAATTAATATGACGATTAATCTACTCTTAGATGACAGTATATATGAATTTGAAAATAAAATTGATACCATTGTTGAATTAAAAACAAATGATTCAAATGATATTCTTAGTAATCAAATAAATTCTTTATTAACAGAATTTATTTATTCAAAATTTAGTCAAAATAACGAACGAATACTACAGTTAAATCAATCTATTAGCAGCAACAAAACCAATAACATACTGCCACAGAGATATAATAATTCTGAATTATTAGTTCAAAATAGAAATATTCCTAATTATTACCCCAGACCATATTATAATAACGGTTTTATTATTGGAAATGTACCTATGAATACACAGCCATCTTTAACTGAAAAAGGCTTATCAGGGATGCTTAGTATATCAAACCCTGCATTTAGAATGATAATTTCAACAGTTTTAATGTGCCTGGGTAGTACTCCATATGGTGCAATTTCTATCTTGATAGTCATTACAGTGTATTCACTTATTGAAATAGTAATAAAATATTTCAACAACAAATTTAAAAAAAAGAACGTTATAAATTCAATTAAAAAATCTTCATTTATAAACAATAAACAAGATGAAAAGTTAAATACAAATTCAACAGTAAAATTAGATAAAAATATAACAATACCTATACATAATTCATTAAGGAACCTTAAAACCAAAATTACAACTTCTGATAACACAGTAAATTTATTGTTCAATTCTATCAAAAAGATTAATAATGAAAATATATTTATAGAAAAAAAAATTAATTACTTTGTAGGTAATTTAAGTAATGTCATATCTTTCGAGTATCTGTCCAATTTAAATGTGGATTCTAATAAAGTTAACTTATTCAACAAATTGTTGAATATAACAATAGATATTCTAGAAAACAAAAACGGTAACGAGGAAATTTTTGATTCTAAACATTTAAATGAAAGTCATTTGGAAATAATAGATTTTGACGCTGATTTTAAAGATGTTGATTTATTAAATGTTAATTTACCAGAATGGTATAAAAAATTCTGTCTATTAAGTATCGTTTCCAGAAGTGAGTATAGACTTTTAAAAGAATATAATATGGATGAAATTTGGATCCCGTTAAAGTATAATGAAATAAATGTGTCAAATGAGAAATTCTTAGAATTTAATGATACTATAATTGACAACAAAGATTTTGTTTTTGACAAAGATTACGAGATGAATGTTGTTGAGGAGAAGTTATTAAGAGAAGGAAATAATTCTTTTGATCTGAAAAGTACTGAAGGTCTTTTAAATGAAATGGAAAGTAGTATGAATAATAGTGACAGAAACTATTTATTGTATAGAAATAGTAATTTAGAAATAAAATGGTATGATCGAATGATAACATATTCTATTCAGACTTACAAACAAAATGGAATAAGAGGTGTAATAATAATGATTTTAGATATCTTTTCCACTATATTCAGTGCAACACCTATAGGTTATTTGATAACAACATTGATAAGATTAATTGCGTTTATGACAGACAAACTAATTCAACTGTCTCGAAGAAGAAAAAATCAACGGCTATTGTCACGTATGATTTTGGAATTACCTGATATCTTTAATGAAGATCATTTAGTTTTTATTTCAGAAGAAATGAGACAAATAGATATTGAGTGTGATAAGATCGTTGATGCAATAATGAATCTATTTAAAAGTTTGAGCAACTATTTGATTGAATATAACCCTAAAATAAATAGAACGTTAATATATGAAAATGAGAAAGAAATGCTTAGAATATTACAAAGTAAATCCGCAAAATACAAAACAGGTAATAAAACCCCACTTAATTCCGGTAACACATGGACTTTATCTGAAAATACGAATGCTAATAGTTTAGGGTATCAGAAAGAAAAAGATAAAAACCAAGAATATGTTGATGTAACTTCAGAAATAATACAAGAAACTAAACAACAAGAAAGTGTTAAAAGCAAATCAGTAAAGAGCTCTTTTCAAGATATGATTGGTGGATTAAAAAGTTTTCTACTAAATATATTTAAGATTGTTTTTGGCGGTGCAGGGGAACTCTGGGAATTAATAAAAGGCATACTTTCAAGAATAATAGACTTTATCAAAACACTTTGGGATGCTATTAGAAGAGAAAAGAAAAAAAGGCTATTAATTGAATTAATTGAAGAGATGCCACCAGAATCAGTTGTTCATTCCAATTTATTTGACGTTATTATGAATGAAATGTAATTCTATAATATTTGGTAGTAATGCTTATTTTAAACCCAAATTTTTATAAAATTCATAGGTTAGTTTTTATTTTTTACGTTTAATTTGTTTTTTTTTAATTAAGTTATGTCTATAAATTATGTTTACTTTACATTAAAAACTAATATTATCAACCATAGTTAGGAAAATTCCGATAATATGAATAAAAGGTAATATAATTCTTGAAAACGCGTAAATTTTGCACTCCATATGATAATTCAATCACTTAAATATTAAGTAGAAAGTAATATAAAAATGAAATTAGGTCTCTATTATTGATATTTGGGCTCCATATATTTTGGTTTTAATGGAACTGTAGTACGATTACTTGTGTGTAAGTAACACACTATCTATGATATAATATTCTAAATTAAACATAATAATAAATATGAAGTTTTGTGTCACAGAAATGGCAAATTTAAGGTCTTTTTTTATTATATTTCTTTCTTTCGTCTTTTGTTTACATCTATGTTTTTCAGAAGACGCATATTCTGAATCTAACGGTAATGCTTTTGAAGGCAAAAACGAATACTTTAAGGAATATAAGAATGAAATAAGTAAAAGTAGTATCGAGAAAACAGTTGAATTCAATTGCAAGGACCTTTTTGAGTCAATTTACTTTGATAAAAATTCTCGGAACATTTCAAAATTACTTTTTTATTTAGGTACATTTGATAAATATGAAGAAATTTTAAAATCAGATGGAATTGTGGTGAATGACAAAAAAATAAGACTCGAAAAAATGAATATAAATAGTTTGATACCATACGAACACGCAAATATATTATTTGAGGGCAAGAACATCAAAGAGAATAAGATAGACCTTGGTGAATGCAGGGTAAATAAAAAAACAGGTATTCCATTTTTCAATATTGGTGAGAGCTTACTTCATTCGGCTGTTATTTCTGGAAAGTTGAATATTGTAATACTTTTAATATTATCAGAAATAAATGCAAATATTAAATTAGAGAAGTTAGGTGATAGTACTTTGTCTATAGTTGGATCAGTAGGAGGTTACATAGGTGATTTAGAAGGTATGACACCTTTACATTATGTTTCATTGATACAAGATCTTGAATCTATTGAGATAGCTAAAGTACTTTTAAAACATGGAGCAGATCCAAATGTAAGAGACAAATATAAAAGGACACCATTACATACAGCTGGACTATCTCGTAACCTTCATCCAAAGAAAATGGTTAAAATTCTATTAGACGCAGGAGCAAATCCTAAGAAAAAGGATTTGTCTAAATTAACTCCATTACACTTTGCTGTTTCAAGAAATAATTTACCTGTTGTGAGTTTACTTGTTTCAAGCAAAAATAATAGGAATATGAATGAAGGTTTATTAGAGTATTTTGTTGATGTCAATGGAAATACACCGCTTCATATCGCAGCAATGTTTAACTCTGGTGATGTATTACCCTTATTAATAAACAATAAAAATGATCCGTTAATAGAGAATTTTCATGGGTTGTCTCCACTAGAAATTTCGGCTTTTCCTGTTGGATACAGAGCATTAAATTCAGAAGATATACAACCATTTGTTTTTTCAGTATTATTATCTAATATTAAAGTTAATGCCCATGAGACCTCATTTGTAGAAAAAGTAACTGAGTCTTACTATAGAAGCATTAGGGGTGGGTACTTGCAAATACTCGAGAAAATATTATTTCTTAACGGTTCAAACCTTAATAATTCACCTGAATTCTTTGTTTACTTAGACATAAACAAAGGGATATCTTTAACAGAAGGTAAACATAAAAAAATTGCAAATTACTTAAAATCATTCGGAACCAATATATTGTGTCCAAATCCACCAGTTGTTTTAAATTCAAATTATAAATTGAGTGACACAGTTGTAGGTAATTATATACGTGTTGGAGATACAGTAACATATGAATGTTTTGAAGAATATAAGTTAATAGGCCACTCAACAATAACTTGTAATTTAGGTGATAAAGTGGCGTTTTATATCCCGGATCCACCATTTTGTTCAATTAATGAAAAAAAGGATTTTGTTGTTGCAAATCAAGAAAGCAAACACCTATTTGTTTTATTGTTATTTGGTGTTATAATAATTGTTTTAATGATTATATTAGTACTGATACTGAATTCAAAAAAAAAAAATTAGCAATATACAATATAAGTAATTGTAATAAGAAAAAAAGCAAATATTTTTGACGATACAGGGATAAATACATAGACAATATGAAAATGTATTGATTAAATTTGTTATTAAATATGTAAATCAGTTTCAAGTATTTCTTTTAGTATTTCCCATCTAATCTCTCCATTTTGATCCAATGGAGATTCTGGAAAGTCTAAGAATGGTCCTTTTGAAATAGACTCACTAAATGTTGGGATATTTTGAATATCGAGTATATTTTTATCAAAAAATAGTGATCTTGTGAATGAATCTAATAACAATTCATTGATTGTGAACTGCATACATCCCGCAAGTATCCATGCAAATATTCTTGCTTCTTCTATATTCCTAATACGATTCAATTGATCAAGTATCAATTCTTGATGGGGTTTTATGTTAATAGAAACAGATTTCTTGAATGCATTCCCAAAATACTTTAGAGGAAAGAATCTACATTGAATATTTATCCAATTTATATCTTTAGTAGTATTGTTGCAATTTCTAACATTATAATTCCAAAGTAGCAGATAACAGGGTTTATTAAGTGTAAATATTAAATCATTGAATTTGCTTTGTTTTATCATACATTTTAACCTCGGTATTAGCAATAATACTTTTTGTTCTTCATGATTTTCAACGTTAGGGTCTTGAAAACTATTTGAATTTATTTTGTTTTTTAATATATCACAATCACTTATTTTATTTGGAAACTTTTTATCATCTATATATGTTATGGCTATTAAATTAGATTGGTTATCTGACTTAATATTATGGCTCTCGGAATTATCTATTATATTTTTATTACTAAGAAACATATTTGAACTGGATTCATCAGAAATTGAATCTATTGTAACAAAACCACAAAATGTTGCATTTTGTGCGGATATATGTCCGAACTTGGAATCGTATTTGTTCTCAAAGGTGCTTTCATCTTGAATAGCTACATCATTTGTGGTTGAACCTATTTTTTCAGTGATTATATTATCTTCCACGTAATAAATTGATTCCTCAAAACCTTCTTCCTTCAAGGTAATTATTCCCTTTTTAATATACTCATATTCCTCTCTTCTTGCACTTGTTACAAGCAAATTGGTAGATTCCACAGTAAGTATGTTTTTAATTGAGAAACAAACACCAAATAATCCGATAGGCAACCCTTTTAAAAATCCAGTTTTTCTCTTCAAGCGACCTCCTCTTCCAAAGAAAGAAGGTGGTAACAACCAAGCTGTATTTGAATGAAACCCTGGAAGAAGGCATCTGGTACAAGAAGGTATCATCATAAATTTATTTAAATTCATATTATATGATAAGATTTGTTTTTTTGTTTGTTCAATTATCGGGAACATAGAATTTAATTGGTTACTTTGAATTTGGTCATATATATGAAAACGTGGATAAGCTTTTGGTGTAACAAAATTTCTACATAAATTACCGGTGGAAAATTCGTTTTTTTCTTCAAAAATATAGTTTGAAATTAACATTACCATTTCATTTTGTAGACGCATTACCTCTGCTTGGTAGAGGTATGGAATTAATTTTTTCTGATAAAATTCCATGTAAATTGGTAGTTTATTATTGCTTAGGTGTTTGTATATTTGTATTGAATTTTTTTGAGTAAAGTTAAAATTGTTCTCATTAATGCAAAAGTTTTTAGTGTTTTTACTTTGATTACTGTAGCCTGCGTAATGTTTTCCATTTTTTTGGATTTCGAAATACATAACTTGATTCTGAAGTTGCTGATAGGTTTCATCTCTCTGCAAACAATTTTTAAATAAAATATTATTATCACTGAACTGACTTGTTATGTTTAGATTCTCCAATTGAGGAAAAGTTTTACCTCCGATATTTGTTAATTCACGTTCCAAAGGATAGCGTTGCTTGCAACAATTCTCGTGCTTGTCCTCTATTGATAATTTAAGTTTTTTTTCAGTTATCTCTTCATTATAAAGGGATTTTCTGTCAATTAAATTATTTAATATTGATCTTTTTTTATTAGATAATAAGTTATTCATAGGTTCTTCGTTAGGTTTCCATAAATTTCTTATATTGAAATACTTGTCACAACTTAAAATTTTTATTGCAAAAAAATTAAGATTTAACACAAGAAATAAACTTAAATATAGTGGATTACTTTTTCAAATTGTTGGACAACCTTATCTTTTTGTTTTAACGAAAACATGGTATCTTTTTATTGTGCATACCTATTGTGAGATTAATGGCCCTAAAGCGCGGAACAGAGCGTTTCGAGATCCAATAAAACTATGCTCGGTGACGATAAGAACTCACCGATTGTTCACGTGTAAAGAAACTGGAGTTTATTATACAGATCAATTGACAAAGTTAACATCTATAGAAATAGAGAAAGAGAAAACCCAGTTATGAGTGTTATTTTCACTAGATCCTAAATAAATATCTACAGATCTTGATTGAGAGATAACATTAGTCTTGTACTTTTTCAGTCTGGAGATCTGCAAAGGAGCTAACGGGAATATACTGTACAAGGGTATACAAGGACTCTTTTGAGTCATCAGACTCGCTACGTTTTCTAGATATCCTAACACGAACTCGTGCAGGCAAGTTTCTAATACCCTTGCTAAATATGAACTTGTTTAATTTAGCATCAATTCTAACATCTTCAGTCTTCATGACTCTACCTGCAAATTCTCTTATACCTTTGATGGCTTTTGGTGCTCTTTTTTTAAAGGTTGTCTTGTGCACCATTTTACTAAGGTTGATGGTGTAGTCTCTGGTACATGGTGTCAATAAGTTTCTTTTCACTAATAGTTGTTAATTTAATAAATAATATGAGGTTCAACAATAATTAATAAACATTATTTTCTAACACGATAAAATCGTGAATATAAAACTTACCTTGAGTCATTCTCTCTCACTTCTCAGATGTTCAGACTCCAAATAAGAAAGTAGATTTTAGAAAATGTCAAAAACAACCCAAAAATATAACTCCAACAAATATTTTCTAGAAGTGTTTTTACAGTTAATAAAATAAATTATATTAGGAGCTACAGTGCCTTGAAGAATTAAAAAAAAGCGAGACGAGACAAAAAGAAACGGCAAATTGCGGCACAATAAAAAATATCCCAAAACGTGTATTTAATATTCTAAACTACTTGTAAAATCTCGTCGATTTCAATGTTTTTGTATATTGTATTGTCATTGTTAATGTATGTTGTCAAGTTGTTTAGTAATATCTTTGGTCCATTCGATATTTCACTTGAGGAAAAACGGATTTGTTCGTGACAGAGCATCAATAATTTTGATATAAATTCAGTAGTTATATTTGGATTCCCTTGCTCCAAGAAATACATGTATTTCTCCAATATATCTATGAACAATACGGAATTTGCTGGTGTCATCTGAACAGCAGAGTCCGCTATTTTCAGACATTTTTGTAGACATTCCAAAACCCTGTCAGCATCTCTATTTTCCTTGTTGTTCCAAAACAGATGGGAACACATGAGAATTGCCCTACATTGATCCTGTTTTCTTAGAAGTTTCGCTGAATGTTGTGTCATTTTTGTAGCTAGGGTTTCATAGTCGCTTTCACTCAGGCAATTTTTGATGTTGATAAGTGTACAAATAATAGACATTAAACCCTGAAATTGTCTTTTGGATTCGGAAAGCTCCTCCTCAAAGCAAACAAGTCCCTGAATGATAAATTCATGACAAATTGCTTCAATCCTATTTGACTCAGCTACTGTACTCGCGATTAAGGAACCCTGGAGGAACAAATCCAATGCAACTTCTGGATAGCAAGTGGAAAGCTCAGTTGCTATTTTGTGAGCAAATTTCAGTAATTTCCTAATGGATATACTAGAGGATTCCATGATATCCTTTAAATTAAGTTTTTTAGAATTAGAGTCACAAGATTTCTCATTTTCGATTAGTTCATCAATTAGTTTGAGTACACAATACCCAAGGGTTGGAAGTGTATATTTGAAATTAATACTTGATCCCCTATAAAATAGGTCATATAGGACTTCATACATTGCAAATATATCATTTAAATCTTGACCCCTTATTTGGTGCGCTAATTTAGAAATTTGCATTTGTTCATAAATGAATTCGTTAGAGTAATCCAGTAATTCAGTTGGTTTGGTTTCCAACCCACCTTCTAACATTGGGAGAATAAATGAACAGAATCTCTGCAATGCTTCTACATTGTTTAAAGGTGTATTGTTCTCAACAATGGTGTTGATAAGGGATATTGCCACTTTTCTTCCTGTCTGATTGTTTAAAAAATATAGGAGATTAGGAAAATGATCCATTTCAACCATAATTGACAATGGCATTGATTGGAAGGGAACAGAAAGTATTTCAACAATGCTGTCAATACATTTCTGTTCTAGAACAGTGCCGCAAGTTCCATCCACTCTTACACCAAGTGCATTAGTAAGTAGTGTTACTGTTGATCCGAGTATTAAGTCAACATAGTGGGTATTATTTGGATAAATTGTTAAAGTAAATGTGAGAAACGCTGAATGTAAATCTAATAGACTCGATAAATCTCTTTCAAATGAGTTACCAACATGTTTTTGTGTGGGATTGGGTCTTTCATTAAGCTCCGCAAGATGTTTTCTAAAAAGCTCGAAAACATTAATATCACTAATTAAACTTTTATCCTGTGTTTGACTCAAAAAATTTGAAAGCCTATTCATCAAATTTGTTAATATCGGCTTAAGATCAACCCCAGGAAGAGTCTTCATGCAGGCAGAAAGTAAAAGTTCGAGTGTCTTCAGATGATTTTCGTCAGAAAATACTTGTATTATGCAATCTAGAAGATACTGTTGTGCCAAAACATCTTCACAAGACAATACAACACTTAATAGTTTAGGTAAAATTTCTTGAATATATAGTTGTTGGGTAAGACCCTCCAAATGTGATACTCTTACCAGGTTTGCACCAACCAAAATTCTTAGATCATGTCTTTCTCGTTCCCTTTTCATCTTATCTTTTGGTGTTCCATGACTTTGAAGCCTAATCCATAACCTCGTTGATTCACAGAAATTTGAATATAAGAATTCCCAAGAATCAATGACATTACCACCACCACTTGTCTCATATATACTTCCAGTATCTGGGAGAACATCTCTACATGTTTGAATTAGAAAATATCTTAAAAATAACCCTCTCATAGGGTGTTGCACCCCTTTACATAGTTCAGACATATCTCTAAGTATCTCTTTTGCTGGTGCCTCCAGGGAGCGAATATAGCACGCTCCCGCAGTTATTAATAAAAAAAGACGTGGAATAATATTTCCTGCATGTTGGACAGAATCATAGAGCTCACTCATTTTTCTACCATGTCGAGATTTATCATCAAAAAAATTGGACAAATCACGCATTTCCTGAAATATCAACATATAGAGTTCATAATAGTGTTTTGGAGAGAGAAATGAAGTTCTCAGTTCACATAACATACTAGATGCATGTTTTAGTGCATCTCTTAGTCCATCTTGGTCAATTGCACGCTTCATATAGTAGGCATGTTCCTTGACTGAGTTTGTTGCTTCTGCTAATAAGGAATTTTGATTATAGCTATCCACTTGACGTAGCTTATCCATAAGTACAGCAATTATATTGAACGATAAAAATTAATACGTATAAATCTGTTCATAAACTGGTAATAAAAGTTTTCCTTCTCTTCAGTCAACCAAAATCCAAACCTCACTTCTCTTTTAGTAGAATTTTTGCCGCTATTTAAGAGGGGTATTATTACATGATATTTATTTAGTGATTTATTTTCTTTTTTGACATCAAATAAAAAAAAAAACAGTTTAAACATCAAATGTAGAATAATTTATTATCTATAAACAGTGAATTTATACCAAATAATAATGAAACAAAACAGGGTTTATTAGATGAATGAAAACAAGTGAATATATATTTCTAAAACAGAACTAAATTATTGTTAGCAGTAAGCACAAGATCAAATCTATCAATGTATATTGAATGACTTCATTGCTTATTTAGATTTGTGGATAAAATTAGCTTAAAGGTACAAAATTTTGATAGATTATTGCAAATATATATTATATTAAGTCTTAGTTTTGTCGCGACTTAAATACTTGTGAAACAATTTTAATGTTAATTTGTATTTCGCGGGGCAACACAAGCGTATCCGGGCGTAGCTCAGGGGTAGAGCGATTGACTGTAGACCTGGCAGACATCAATTGGTCCCGTGTTCGATTCACGGTGCCCGGAGACCTTTTTCTACGTCTACATATAGGTTGCCTCTTGCTCATGTATTACTGTCCAGTCCTGAGTGTCGGGAGGTTTTTGTATGGTTATCTAAGGGAAGAAAAATTTGTCATTTTTTCTGGCATTAATAATTATTAATTCTAAGAAGTTTCTGTCTATCTTTGCGTTGAGTGGGAGTGTTATGAGGAGGTGGAAGTCGCGATTTGAGATGTTTATAAATTTGTTGTTTTTCATGTTGATAATAGTGTGCATACTTGATTCTCTGTTTTTTTTAAATTGAGAATTAGTAAATTCTATAATTTTGATGTATGTCTGAAAAACATCCTTCTTATCATGAATTTCTGGGTGTGTTTTGCTGGAAATATAGCAATTTTTGTATGTGGAAATATAAACGAAGTGTTGTACAATGGCCTCTGATAATTGTCCATTTTTGATAAGTGTATTAGGATCTGCTAAAGACATTTCGAATGATTCAAATATACTGCAATACTTAGAATTCTTTATGTGATTTAAACACGCGTTTGAATGACTCGAGAGTTTCTCAAAGACGTGAGTATTGCTATTTGAAGAGAGTAAAACTAAACAAATATTTGACGACCCAACTGTTACGTCGTTAAAATTCCAATAGTGTAAGTAACAATATATGTACGACATTGTGCTAATACATGGTAAACAAATAGGAATCCACAATTCATTACTGGTGATTTCTTTTTTGAAAAGAGAATATGTAATATTTCTTAATAGAGAAAAGTCAGTAGAGGGCATATTTTTAATATATTTTGAGCCAAACCAAGTAATAATACGTGAAGATGCAAACATTACTCCACCTAGTAGACCATCAACCTTAATACTTTGTATTAATTTCTTTATTTGACTTCTTATCTCTGCATCTAACGGTTGTGATTCAATAAAGAGATTTGGTGCTTCTGTAGGAAAATTAGAATTATTTCGTTTTAAATGTCTGTTTAATTTTTGAGATCTCTGAAAAGAGTAGTGCCAATATAGAGAATCTATGTTGGTTTGTACAGACTTTATGCATCTATTTATGATATTTACGTCACTTGTGCCAATCATCTGTTGTATATCTATATTTGGCCTTGCTTTCAGACTTTTGTGTATCGAACCAGTCAAAAGCATTATGAGTTGATAATAAACATATTCCAATACCCCCTTTAAATATCCAATAGGATCACTTGGGAATTGAGAAATGCAACAAAGAATGATTCCTTGCCGTTCTAAAAATACAATTCTATGTGAATCTGAACACATCCATTTAATATAGTCAAAAATATAAATATCTTTTTCGACGTTAAAGAGAATAACTTTCTGTCCAGATAAGATGTATGTTACCTTACTTAAAATCGCTGACAATGAACTTGAAATCAGGCTTAAGGAATTTTGATCATTTATACCAAGTGAATATATTGGTTTTCCTGCAGAACTGAATATAAAAATCTGCCGAGAGTATTTTTTCATATTAAAACTCATTTATACTTATTTTTTTCTATATATATTTTTATTCTTCCATCGAAGAATATATTTTTGTTACCTCACAATTATAGTAAAGCGCTAATTTATGTATTAACTCATTTGCACTGATTAGAATATATTCAGATAACAGGTTATGCAATTATGTATAAAGACATATAATGTTGGGTGTGAGATTACAATCATATCCAGATCTAAGAGGAATCTTGGATTTCTACAAATCTGAACTTGAATCGGAGAACAAAACATATATATTCGAAGCTCTTCGAAGATATAGTGTTGTAAGTAAAGTTGTTGGGAAAGACAACAGTGAGTTTTGCTTACTCCCACTTATTTTGAATGTTGTTGAATTTGGTAATTATGAGGTTAATCACATTGTATCTGAAGAATTGGTGAATATTATTGACGTCAATGTCAACTATACTGAAGAAAGCAAACAAATTATCAAAAAAATATGTTCCGTACTGCTATTTAATGAAGAAATTAGTATTAGAATGGAAAGTATAAAATCAATAGAATCAATATTTTCCAGGTTTGTTACTAAAGAACTTGTAACTTCATTTATTGAGGAAATTATTCTACCTATACTAAAAGAAAAATGTCATGGTAACGATAGTATAACAAATTTACCCTTAACTGATAAATTGTCTTTATGTAACATTATTCCAACACTGATATTGCCATATTGTAATAAGATAGAAAAAAATAATTTAGTTTTATTGTACCTTTCACTTTGCGACGATGAAGTACCCTCACTTCGAATTGGTGCATCGCAAAATTTAGTACAAATACTAAAAAAAATATTCCCTTTAAGCTGTGATATGACATTAATTGAATATAGTGATATCAAACTTGTTGAGCAAAGTATAATAACGGAAAAATTGTTAAATTTAGTTCTTTCTTTAAGTAACGATCAAGCTTCATGTGAAGTACTGAGATCAATCTCAGTTGGAATAGCAATTCACCTATATACAAATCCGGTATTTTATTTGGAATACATAAGCTCATATGACAGGGATAAACTTCTTTATTTTGTTTGTGACTTTTTAGATAGTAAGTACCATTCACAAAGAAATGCAATAATTAGTGAGCTCTTACCAATATGCCTTTCAATAAAGGGTTATTATCAATTATCGGAAAATGATCATAATATTGTTTTTAGAGGTTATTCATTATCCAAAGATCAGAATATATTGTCTAAAATAACAATTAGTAACAATAATTCTGATTTAATGAAATGCATTTTTGTTATTTTATCAAATGAGAATGAAATTGAAATAAAAAATTTAGTTTTGGATTTTTTTTTCAAGTTAGCAGTTTTGGGGATTGAGATTTATGAGGAAAATAAAAATTTGAGCGAAAATGGTAATAAGGTGATAAAGAGGAGGATTTCGATCATTGTAGATATATTAAATTCCATAATTTCATATATTTACAAGCATCTACCTGAATTTCAATTGGTAGTACATGTTTCATTGAAAAACAATTTATGCACTCTTATAGTACATTTAATAAAGTACATAGAATATTTACCTTCTGGAACTTCATATTTTGGCATAGATATTGAAAAGATAAAAATGAAATTCATACAAGTATTCGTTTCTTATTTCAAGGATTCAGACACTAATGTAGTAATTAGTGCAATTGAGCATTTAAGTGTAGTAATTAATCAAATTAATAAGGAATTTATATTTTGTTACTTATTGCCTCAGATTAAAACACTTATATTCAGTGAGAATGAAATAATTTCTGGCAATAAGAAGCAAATTGAGAGGACAATTGCGGTTCAAAACTGGAGAGTGAAAAGAAGTATTATAAGACAATTGCCTCATTGGACGAAATCTATTGTCTTTGACAAAAAAATTTGTCAACTCTTTAATTCTATCATTATTCGCTGCATTATAGATACAACACTTACTGTAAGTATATCTGCTCTACAATCAATTATGGACATAATTTCAGGATTCGAGGGTTTTGATGAGTGTGTATATTGGACAGAACAATTTATTATTCCGTCAATTTTTATTCCTTATATTGAAAGTAAATCGCACTCAATTGAACTCTCATGTGATACTTCAAATTTACGCAAAGATATTCGAAACACGAAATCTTTACCAGCAGAGGAAAGAAACGAGATCTTTGATTATTGTATTCTTAGCAATGATTATAATAACAGAATTCTAGTGCTAAATACGATATTCGTTGTATTTCGCTCATTATTCTACAAATGGGCATCTATTAACTTTGAGAATATAAAAGAAAACTTAATAAACAGGGAAGAAGACATGATAATAAGAAATGAAGAGGCCGATAAGCTATCTGGAATAGTTATTCTGACAGGGGTATTAGATCAAGAAGAGATTTTCATAAGGTTATCAAAATTGGTTGCCCCAATTATTTACAGTTGTATTACAGACCATATAATAAATGTATCTATTTCTGCGTCACAGTTGGTGCTACAGATCATAAAGCTATTTTCACTTAAAAGCAATTCAATATATAAGCAGTCGTTTGAAACTCCCAATTTCGCTGCGATAAAGGAATCTTTAAGTAATTGTGAAGACAAAATTCTGAAAAAATACTTAATGAACCAGTTTGAATTTGATTCTATCTGGCATTTAAGATCGGTAATGTCAAGCGTTGGAATTGAACTCAATGAAATAATCCATTTTCCTGTTTGTATATACAAGGAATTTAAAGTGATTTTCGAGAAGTACGGCGAAATCGAAGTAAGTGAAAGTGAACAAGATCTATATAGTGCAGTGTGTTCAATCAGGTCATGGTTTGATTTACTCAAAACAAGTCCCAATAAACTAACTTAAAAAAAAAAGAGAATTGCAAGTCGCAGTTTCCTTCAAATTTAAATTCTTGAGCGGGTGCGTTGAGACGAGTCATTATCCTCGGCACCTCTTTTCTGTATTTTCACGACCACTTAGATATTCGAAGATGAGTAACGATAGTATTGACAACAACAAAAGCGATGAAACTATTGACTCTTTAAATTATGCGCATAACCGTGCCAAAATGATGGAGCATATTAAGGAATTGGGCAGACCATTTTATCCACACAAATTCAAGGTTTCAATGTCTTTACCTGAATACGCAGCTAAATATTGTGGAATTGAGAATGGACATATAGAGAAAGATAAAATGGTATCACTAGCCGGGAGGGTTTTGTCAATCAGGACTTCGAGCTCAAAACTTTTCTTTTACGACATATTTAGCGATGAACAAAAGGTTCAAATAATAGCAAATAGCATGGAGCACGATAAAACAACGGGAGATTTCTCTCTTGTACATTCTGAAGTTAGAAGAGGTGATATTATTGGCGTTGTAGGACATCCTGGAAAGTCGAAGAGAGGAGAATTGTCCTTATTCATTCAGAGTTTAATTCTACTATCTCCTTGCTTTCACATGCTTCCAACTACTATATCTGGTTTAAAGGATCAAGAGGTAAGGTATAGACAAAGATATCTCGATCTTATGCTTAACGAAGAAAGTAGAAGAGTATTTAGGCTAAGATCAAAAACAATCAAATATATCCGTAATTATTTTGATAACCTGGGTTTTCTTGAAGTTGAAACCCCAATACTCAATATGATTTATGGAGGTGCAACTGCTAGACCGTTTATAACTTATCATAACGAACTTGAAACAGATCTATACATGAGGATAGCCCCTGAACTTTACTTAAAACAATTAGTTGTTGGAGGTCTGAACAGGGTATATGAAATTGGAAAAAACTTTAGAAATGAAGGAATAGATTTAACACACAACCCAGAATTTACTGCAATGGAATTTTATATGGCGTATGCAGATTATTATGATTTAATGGATATGACCGAGGAATTGATAAGTGGAATTGTACTTGAGATGCATGGAACATTGAAGATTCCATACCACCCAAATGGACCTGATGGTGACTGTGTTTATATAGATTTCACAACTCCCTGGAAAAGATTTTCTTTTGTTGAGGAAATTGAGTTATCCCTGGGTGAACCCCTTAAAAGACCACTTGATTCTGAAGAGAATATATCATTTATGATTGATATCTGTAAGAAGCATAATATTGAATTACCACACCCAAGTACTGCAGCAAAGTTGTTAGACAAGCTTGCTGGTCATTTTATTGAGAATAAGTGTAAGAATCCATCATTTATTATCGATCACCCACAAACTATGTCTCCTCTAGCTAAATGGCACAGAGAAAAACCGGAAGTCACAGAGAGATTTGAATTGTTTGTATTGGGAAAGGAACTTTGCAATGCATATACGGAGCTAAATGAACCTATGCGCCAAAGGAAATTTTTTGAAGAACAAGCAGAGGCTAAGGCCTCTGGTGATGTAGAGGCGTGCCCAATCGACGAGGCATTCTGCACCGCTCTTGAACACGCACTACCACCTACTGGAGGCTGGGGCCTTGGAATTGATAGGTTGATAATGTTCTTGGCAGACAAGAATAACATTAAGGAAGTCGTTTTATTCCCAGCAATGAGGAATATAAAGAGGCCCAATAATCAAGATTCTAATAATTAGAAAGTAAGGGGCTTAGCCTGGTGTAAGAAATAAATTCCAAGGTTTATAACAATTAAATTTAGAAACTAAATGAATTTGAAAGATACTGAATTCATAAAAAGAATATTAGGGTTGAAACTTTCTAGTGTGAAAGACTAAGAGGTATATCTATCTTCAGATTTTCTATTGTCCTGCACCTCTCTCCAAGAGTTTGTTTATTGCTGCATTTATGTCTCCACCAGTTTCCTGTAGTGCTAACAAACAGGCATCATTGTCAATGAAACCCATGTCTCTAAGTTGGTTGAGTTGGGAGGAGTAAAGCTGCGCAGAGGGTATGCTATTCGCAGTAGCATTAGAAGCACCATTTAGATTGCCATTGTTGGCAATCCCAGACATTATAGATGCAATTCCAGGATCATTAAATATATTGTTAATTTGACTAGGGTTAAATGCTGAATTCATAGAGGAGAGTGGACTCCCGTTAAATCCGGGGTTATTTAAACCACCAGAATTAAGGACGGTTTGTATCATTTGTGGATTTAACATCGCTCTAAGCATGTCTGGATTATTTATCATTTGATTAAACATTGGATTATTTGCAGATAATTGGTTAAATATTGGGTTGGAGCGAAGTATATTCTGAACGAGCTGTGGGTTATTTGCGAGCTCATTCATAGATTGTTGAAATAGTGGAGAGTTCATCAAGGAAGAAAAGTCTGGTATGTTACCAAAATTGGGATTGGTATTTGTATTTGCAGTTCCAAAACCACTGAATTGATTGATAGGGTTATTCTGTGTGAAATTCATTGCATTGTTTGATTGTGAACCCAAATCAGAAGAATTCATCACATTATTGAACAAAGAAGCAAAGTTAGTTGGGATACTCGAAGTAGAATTGTTATTATTCGAGGTAGTGTTATCAATATTATTTGAAGAATTAATGCCATTAATAGATGCCTGAGGATCTCTTTTAAGTGTGTCTTTTTCGGAAGCATTCGAGGCTGTTTGTGATTTATTCTGATCAAATTGTACACCAGATCTTACAAGATGCATAGTGTGGCCACTTTCAACCTTAATATCAGTGAGATTGTCACTGTCTTTCAAAATCCTTCCTTTATATATCAATCTTTGGTTGGTACATGGTATTTTTGAAGGCTCAGAAACTCTCTCCTTAACTTCCCTTATTGTGAGATTTTTTGGAACATCAATTGTAAATTGGGTACCCCCAGAAACTTTAAAAATTAAAGAAATATCATCAGAAGACGCCATTTTCTTGAATTTGAATATTTTCAAAGGAAATATTCTGTTCTCAAGTACCCGAGTTTCCAAAAAAGAGCTTTGAAACGCGGTAACAATGCGGGTTGCTAAAACAGTTTCGTCTTGTACAACTATTGTATGAAGATAAAATTTAGAAATAATACAAATTAAACATCTAACTACAAAGGTGTTTATTATCACAACTCAAGAATCTATTTTGAATATATTTACTGAATCTCTGTAATAAATGTTTGTGTTACTCGTAAAATTTATCTAAAGGTACCTAATGAATCAAAGTTATAATAATATTTTAATTGCCAGAATCTGTGAATAGTTTAACACGGGATGAAATATAAGTTATATTTCACCCTCAAAAATAGTATGTATAAATTTAATTTTTCCATTTTCATTTTTTAATGTTGAATTCAATATGTTGAGTTTGCCTGTGCAGGAATTTTCAACTGTTGCTTGTGGGAATAATCGATAGTATTTTTTTTACATTATAATTGTCACTATTCTTATGTTTTTTGTTAGTGATTATACCTGTTTCACATAATTTGCATTAACATTAAAGAGTAACTAGTTTGAATTTGTGTCTGATTGGGGCATAACTGTGTGTAACCATGCATTTATCAATTAAATAATTTTTAGTTCATTCTCATACCAGGTGGAGCCATACCAGGTGGACCCATACCAGGTGGAGCCATACCAGGTGGACCCATACCAGGAGGACCTACCCATTCGTTGTTTGCCGCTGCGTCCTTCATCAACTCAGCTTGTCTGGCATTTGCTGCCTCTCTTGATTCGATTAAATGTATTACAAATACACCAACTGCACATGCAATAAAGAGACAGGTAGAGAGGATGGCAATATAAGCAGCATAGCCCAATTCGGGATAAGGGTACTGTTGTGTGGTAATAATACTTTTTGCGGCTTCATTTGTTGTGTAACACCAATAAATTATTCCTGATGCAGAGAGAATTGAAGATGTGCTCCAGGCAAACAGTAAAAAGTTTCTACTTTTTCCAAATACAAATAACCATACAACAGCAACAATTCCTACAATTATTGAAATGACTAATGCACCTAAACATAAATAGCCGCCATTTGCAAATTTCGTGTATGATGTACAACGCGTTCTAAGTGCAGTTTGACAATCCGTACCGCATGTACTCCCCCACAAGCTTTGTTCAACTTGTGAGATTGAAACGTAAGAGTCTATCCAAGTGCAGATTAATTGTTCAACAGTTGACCATGGTCTTGTTGATGCACCATTATTAAATTTATACATATAAAGCCCAAATTCAGTCGAATATACTTGCCATGATTTATATACTGATTTCTGGTAGTACTTATAAGTAATTTCTGGTGAAACTCTCCATCCGTTCAATATGATTGAGACTATTTGAAGGACAATTGCAGTAAAACCCAATGCTGCTAGTAACTTCCACCCTGCTCCCAGGTTTGTGTTGTTGCTATTATTTCCAGGGCGTGCATGATGAACCATTTATTCCTGAGGTGCAGTAAAAAGAAACTTCACAATAAATTAGCATACATTAACAAATCAACGTTTATATTGCTAACTGTTTTTTTCGAGAAGGAATAGTCTCACGTCCCGGTGTCTTAATGCATGTTTTTTCTTTTTTCTCAATTCTTTAAATATATCTCTATATATTTACATCTGTATCAATTAACTTATGGCTATTTCAAATAAATCGTTGCTTATATTTGAGTTTTTAGTTACCTAGATACCATTTTCAATTAATTTGTTTTTCAGTATGAATAAGAAAATTAAGCCAGATATCAAGAAAAAAAAATATATAATAATAATAATTGATAAACAATAACAAAATATTTTTAGATTTAATGTTGATATTCTTATTTTATGCTTGTTTCTGGTACTAATATACTATATTTATATTTTGTGATTTAAGAAAAAAGTTGAAAATTTGCATGCATCTTTTGGCGGCAATTATGTTATAATTGATCAATGATCATTTTTTGATTTTCTATGATGAACAGTAATGTATTGAAGTTGTCAAGAGCATTACTCGTGTTAATATCATTGGTTCTTGGATTTTTATCTGCGTTGTATTTTAAATGGGTTACTGAAAGCAATGATGGAAAATCAAGCTTTTTTTTAGATGGAGTAATATTTAGTGACAGTGAAAATAAAATAAAATTTACCGATGCAATAAATAGGGCTTGTAGCTTTTCTGAAGCTTACAAAATAAATGATGTTGATGCAATTAGTAACCAGCCATTTGCATTTTTTTTTGAAGGTAGAAATAAAGATGTTGATCCAACTGAATTTTGTAATTCAATGGAAAAAGTTATTACTCCAAGTAAAATTACACAATCTTTGATTATAATATGTCAAATTCTTATTCTCATTATCTCAGGAGTTTCAAACACTAGAATAATTCAAAGAGCGTTAGATGCAGTTACACTAATAAAAAGGTAAGAATTAAAAATTCGAGGTTTAATATAAGTAATTAACTGTTCAATTTTAGGTTAAATTATATTGCTGTTTTTTGTGGAATTTGTTGCTTAATTCATACAGCATCAATATTAATTTATTCATGTTCTTTTTTTCTCAATTTTAGCAATACAGGAATAGATTTCAGGTTTTCAGTGGGTTTTTACGTTGCTGTATTAGTTATCATATTCCCAATAGGAATTTCATATACATACTGGAAAGAAGGAATCTTTTGGCATAATATTTTCGAACAGGATAGGCTTCAATGGCAAGTAGGATCAAATAATCAGCAAACTAACACAGAAAACACACAATACACTTATATACAAGTTCCAACAAATTTCAATAGTTTAATGGGAGGTTTGCAGTCACCAACTGATATGGCAAGAGAAATTGAAAGAAAGGAGTTAAATGAGCAATAGAAACATAAACGTAAATTTTTATATATTCTTAAAGATCTAAAATTAATATATATTAAAATGTTAACTTATATTTTAACTCTGTTAATTAGATTTAGCAAATTTCTAAATACTTTCTCAGTTATGTTAATCGGATCACATTTATTGTTATTTTCAATAAATTGTGATATAATATTCAGTAATGAGTCTTCAATAATAAATATTTCTTTTTCAAGTGTAGAATTATTTAGGTAATAATAGTAATTATTTGAAAGGACTAATAACAGATTATACAGTACTTCATTTTTATTATCTGAATACTCTGTATTTTTAAATTCTCTGATTAGTTCAACAGAATTTATTATCAAAAGATTCATTGTCTCGATAGAATTTGTAGAGAATAAATTTAGTGCAATAGTGTAATTTAGGAATAGGGTTGATATTGAAAGTTCAACATTATCATATAGATTTTTCTTCATAGTAAAAAAAGACTTGTTTTTAAGTATTTTTTTAATTAAATTGTCAATAGGGTGCAATATATCTCTCTTTCTTGAAAGCATAACCTGTCTATTAGTTGGGTTGTAGAACATATTGCACAGGAATCTTAGAGAGATAAGAAATATCCGAGCCGACAATTCGTTGATCTCTTTGTGTTCATATTCATTATCATTTTCAGAATAAAGTGACCCAATTAATTTTAGAATTGATGATATTAACCACCAACCTTGATCGCTCTTTTTATGAATATCACTGCTTTGTGGATGTAATGCAAGAATCCGCCATAAGTCAATAATAGAAACTGTCATCTTTTTGATTCCTAACAAGTTGGACATTTTTTTGTATATTATATCCATTTCAACTGATTTAATTTGTAATTCATTTAATCTATAATCATTAGGTCTATAAACTTTCATTCTATTAAAAAAGTCATTTAAATGATTAATATCTGTATCAAATATTATACATACATTACGTTTATTAATTTCCCCGTTTCTAGATTGAATTAGTTTCGACAATTCAGGAACAAGGTTTTTTATAAGACCATCAATATTGTAGTTTCTAAATAATTTGTATTCAAGAAATGGTTCAAATATATCAGTTTTTATAGTAAGGAATATATTAGAATCAATTTCATCTTCTAAGTTTGATATTTTATTCTTTATAAGATTATATATAGTATTTGAGTAATCTGCAGGAGATATTCCTTCTCTCAAACAGAACTTTTCCACAGAAGTTTGAATATTGTCATCTAAATTAAAGGGAAGGGTTAATATATTTCTGTCGTTTATTTTAATGTGAAATATAAAATCGTACACACCATATGAAAAATATTCATCCCCAGAAAATAATACCCCTGATTTATTTCCAATTTTATTTTTTATTTTCCCTAATAAGACCCAGGAATTTTCCTCCCATTTATATGCATATGTAATTGAATTATTCTTAAATAATTTAATTTCACCGATTTCAGTCCCAATTACTTCATCTAACTTTTCTATATCAAGAATTTCTTCATCCAAGTTAAAAACATCTTCGTTATATACATTATTTTTATTATTTGATTCTTGAATTCCTTGTAATTCTACTTTGTTAACAGTAATTTCTGAGTTCTCGTTATAGAAACCTGTGCTCCAAATTCTGCAGACACCATCATCAGATGCTGTAATTAATGAGTCCGTAGATATAGATTCAGCCAAACTCCACACGGTTGATTGAAGAGAAATTGCTTGAACTAGAGAAAGTTCAAAATTTTCAGAAATATTCCAAATTCCTACTTTGAAATCATCAGATGCGGTGAATAGTCTTGTATCATGATTTTTTGAAAACAAGGCGTCAAAAATAAATGAAGTGTGATAATTTTTGGATGTTCTATATGTAATTTTCTCCTGACCAAATTTAATTATCAATTCCCAGATCTTGATTACACAGTCGTTAGAGACTGTAGCAACGATATATTTTTGATTGTAATTACACTTTTTGATTGCAATTGAACGAATAATATCATTATGAGAATTGATAATTGAATCTACCGCTTCCCCATATGGAATACGCCACAAGAAGAGGGTTTTGTTTTGGCTTCCAGACAATAGGTATGTATTTCCATTTTCAATATAAGGTACTAATCCTATAGTAACTGCGTGAGAATGGCCAGAAAGGATATGCTTACATACAGAGGAGTCTAAATCCCAAATTCTTGCATTACCATCCCAACTTCCAGATACAAGTAAATTTAACTCACATATCTCTTTTATGCTACATATTGCAGATTTATGACCTTCAAATGTTAGTAGTATTTTTCCGTTATCTGCGGAAACGCGATAGATAATTTGATCAAGACCACCGGAATAGAAAGTATTCTTTTGATATTTGTCTAAGGAAGACTTTGATGCTTCAAGTGCTAATACATATCTTGTGTGATGAGATAGACATCTTTCCCATCTCCAATTATTATAACCTATGTTATTCCAGATATAAATTTTATTATCAAGCCCACCCGTCACAATTCTATCATCTTCAAGGATGCATACACAACGAATGCACTTTTCGTGCCCATAGAGCTCGTTTGAAAGATGATAACCTTTAGTTATTCCTGACATAATTAAATTAAATAGAATATTATAAGAGTCTATATTTAATGCAATATTACTATACTATTTACAATTAAATAGGATAAACACTTTTTTTCAAGAGAATTTCAATGTGAAATAGTGCGCTAAACATATAATGAAATATTTTCGCGAAATTCGGCTATTTGTTAAAATATTCAGAAAAAAATACTAGTGAATAGGCAACAAAAATAGAAAGTAAAATGATTAAATTAAAATAAGAATTAAATTTATAGATATAACTTTAGTCAATGACATTGGGATTCTTCTTTTACCACAATAAAAAAAAAATTTATGTTGTGAAAAAACAAACTTATTAATTAATTATTACATTTTTCATTGATTTTGTAGTCTTAGATTGTTTTTATTAATTAAAATGGTGTGTGTTGCTTTTTGTTGTGTGTTAAAATTATAACTAATAACTGTGTGATGATTTCACTTTGGTAATTTGGTACACAGGCACTTTTCTAAAGATATATTAAGAAAAATTCTTAATTTGGGAAATATTTAATAATATTATAAATATATAAATGTTAATTGCTAGGGATTTTGAGAAGTTGAAACAGGATTTGGATAACCTGTTTGCTTTAAAGGAGAAAATAGAAAGGCAGATTCAAGAAAAAGCATGCCAAATTTATAAATTGAATAGTGAATGCATTTCACTTGGACGCTCCAAATTTAATGACAAGGAAATAGGGTCCTTATCTTTTGAAATATGTAAGTATGTTAGTGAAGTTCTGCAGGTAAAATTAAACAATGGACCGAAGGATAATGAGGCCGATGTTAAACAAGAAAGATGTTCCAAAATCGACAGAAAAGTTGTAATCGAGCAAGAGCCAACTTCAGAAAATCTTAATAACAACACAATTAGAAGGCCGTTTATTAATACAAGCAGTTACGCATTCCAAAATGTTTATAATATCGATGATTTCATGAATACAACCAATTGGTTATGGAATAACGAATTAAAGTCAAAGATTATCGAAGTTGCTTCGAACAGGAACAAGAACCTTACACCCGGATTAGTAAAACCTCGGAATACAATAGGAAACATTCAAGGTTTTATGCAAAGCTATAAGAAAAAGCAGTGCAAAGCTTTACCAAAGTTAGTCTGTAGAACGGTTACTATTGAGGATAAAGAAAGAGAAGAAAATATGAATAATGAACAAAATCCATTTAAAAGTTACATTAAAAGAGCATTTAAGTCATAGAGTTTGAGGAATGCAAATTTCGCACAAGTTTATTGTGAATCTCGCCCAAAACGTATATTCAATAGTGTTTAGATTTATTTAAATTTACTAAATTATATTGTTTAATACACAATTATTCCAGATGTCATTTAAAAATGAACTTGATAGAAGGTATTATTGTGTCAACACCATCATCAATGTCACAACAACTGACTTCTAAAGTAACATTGTTTTTTGTAGGAGGAAATATTTTTTTAGTTATTTGTTCTATAAGCGTTTTAATAGGTAATAACTTTCTTTCTTCGTGCGTCGGCATGTATGCATTGTAAAGGCAAACGTTACCAAAAGATATAATTTGAGCCTCAATATTCATTTCTTGTGCGAGGTAGTCAATTATGTTCTGTATTGTCCCATCCTTTTGTTCAATAATAAGTTTGTCCCACGAAGTGAAGCCTTCAGGTTTCGCCTTCAATGGACCACCAACAATAGGGTCGTATTCCTTTGATTTGGTTTTATGCGGCGGCAAAGGCTCCGTTATCACAAATAAAGGAAGAGATAAATTGATAAATGAATTTTTAAAGTATTCAATTTTCTTTGTCTTATTTGAAGCAACTTTTAGGGCTTCGAGTGTAACTAGACCTGTTATCATCGCAGTCGTAGTTGCCATTGCGGGTATTATGCGCCCAGCAATCATTTTACATTTATGACGGTCACATTCTGTTATTGAATAATTTCTAGCTCTTAGATTGGCACATGAATTCATGAAATCAATATGATAATTAGTATCATCATCTTTTTCAAATTCAATTGGTTGTATCATTTCAATACATCTTCTCTTTTGTGGATCTGAAAGTGAAATCAACTTATTTAAATATTCGTCGGCATTGTTATCATCATTTTGTGAACTTGATGAATTTTCTGTGCTCTGCTTCTCAGTTATGCCATTTTCATTTTCATCAACTTTAATTAAAACAACTTTTGCAGTAAACTCAGGTAAAGAAACTTCATTCACAACCCTTTTTATAAGTAGATAGTCCTTTATCTCTGGTAATTTTACCACAGAAGAAAATAGATTAGATGCTGACAAAACAAAATTGAAGTGTAGGTTATCATTAATATCCAATTTAATAGGGATTGGGCACCTTTTTGGACCTGACCAGAAAGGGGAGCCATCATTATTCACGTGATCAGGTGGAAAATTTGTTAGAAGTTGTTTTATTTGACAATAAAAGTAATCGTGGAATAGTAGTATTGACTTTTTAATACAGTCTTCGTGAGTAGGGCTTTTGAAAGATACCCAATTGACTAGTTCGAATATTTTCTGGATTTTATCCTTTACTAAATTAGGATTGCCTCGTTCTTTAAGTTGAATGATGTACGACTCGGGACAATTTAGGAAGGCAATTGTTTCCTGTGGGTCTGATGTAAATATTCCCTGAAACGCGTCTCTTGCCCATTCAATCGTATGCTCTATTGCATGAGGAAAATGCTTTAGGGTACACAATGGTATACTTTCCTCTGCAGGGTCACGGTTGTCAGAATATGATTGAGTTTGGTGGGGTAGATATGTCTCACTATTTGCCTTTGTTCCAAGTGTTCCACTTTCCAAAAGTGGCTTTTCAAACCATAAACAACGATCATTTATGTACATTCTTGAAGGAACATTATCAAGTGCATTTATTACAAAATTTATTTTTTCCCAGAAATTGTCATCGAAAATGTCCTCTGTTTCGGTTCCTACACGAGTTTGAAGTGAGATAATATTGATTTCTTTATTTATTGTTTTTATAACTTGACCAGCAATTGTACTCTTTGGTGATCCTACATGACTTTGTCTAAAGAGAAACTGCCTATTTAAATTTGAAGTTTCAATGTTGTCCATATCAGTTACCGTAATTGACCCATTTTGACCACATCCTAATCCCAGAAGTGCCATGTTTTTAAGGAATTCACATCCCAATGCGCCTGCACCTACAACAAACACATTCATTTCCGCAAGAATAGCTTGAAATTTTCTACCGAAAATAACAATTTGATCGTCATATCTACTATTTAACGGCATAAATTCATCTGGAGTTAAATTTTCAGTAGACTTTAGAGAAAGTTGTTCAAATGAATCAAAAAAGAAGAATTGGCGTAACGGAGTATATTTGCCAACAAATTTCACAATTTCCTGGGCAGCAATTCCACCCAGAAAAGAGGCAATAGGAGAAAGACAACATCTTGAGTATTTACAT
This sequence comes from Cryptosporidium ryanae, assembly GCF_009792415.1. Classification (NCBI taxonomy): domain Eukaryota; phylum Apicomplexa; class Conoidasida; order Eucoccidiorida; family Cryptosporidiidae; genus Cryptosporidium; species Cryptosporidium ryanae. The sequence goes on from NW_027125568.1 coordinate 143,477, forward strand.
ACATTTTCTATTATATTTTCATCGATTTCATCAACTGTAACAACGAAGTCCTTTTTACTGTCACCATTTTTAATTTTATCCTTAGAATTCTCATTCATTGTTTGGGCTATCGAATAACACTCTTTGATTGCCTGTAAATCTGTGTGTTCTGGACGTGACCCATTTATATCGGAGTATTGAAGGACTGAACTTATCGCGAAAAAAAGTTGTTCTGATCTACCAAATTTATTTAAATCCGGGACTATTAACATTCCTTGATTATCACATATCGGATATTCCAACGCCTCCTTAAGAGACTTAAAATTGTAATTTACTGGGACTTTCACTTGAGTCACAATGCCTTCTCTTTCATATTCACCAAAGTAGCCATTTCCAACTTGAATGGTGAAGTGATGCTTTCCTGTATAGGTAATTTTATAAGGACCAGTACCATTAAGTTCGTTCATACCCTGGACTTCTTTAAATATAACAAAGTCACCTTCTTGAAAGGGTAGAAGTTTCTCTGCCAGACAAAATACCTTTATTTCTTCATCTTCTCTAGTTATGTTAGCAATAATTGCACTCTTCGGTTCTTCACCATTGGAGTCAAATACATTAAAGGATCGACCAAAGTCTACAAAAATTGAACCACATAAACCAAGGCTATTTGCAGATATAAAACCTATATTTCTCGAACTACTTCTACAAATTTCATTATAATAAAGTTGGTCTGATAGTGGAATATCTGCACAGACAATGACATCATGATCAAATATTAATTGTTCCGAGATCTTGCCATAATTCACTTTAACATTTACATATTCATTAAGTCCTGCTAGCTTATTGACACATGCATCGGAACGTCGGTGTCCTTGTTTTACATCGACTTCAGTTATGTAAAAGTTTGAGCCCATATCTGAATATTTACATATCTCATCATCAACTAAGGTTACTGAATTGGGACCTGCGAGAATTATATTCTTGGCAATTTCAACTCCAAGTCCACGAAGCCCCACAATAATTACTCTTAATTTAATAAGTTTACCCATGGCCTCTATACCCAAAGTTCCAATTTGGCGACTATAGAGATTGGTATCAATTTCATCTTTTCTATTTGTATCCATTGGAAAAAAAGTCTTTTTAAGGGTATCAGAAAATTCTCAAAGGATTTCTAATGCTTTGATCTCAAAATTGTAAATAGTAAACTCCGAATATATTTTATTCAATATTGCCCCCCTAATCCCCCATTCCATTTCAAAATTTTCAAGTTGGCGCAATTAATAAGGTAAAAAAACACAAGTATTTAAATATTATAACTAAATTATTAACTAATTATCTATCAGTACAAAAGACATTTACTATGTCTAGTAATTAGAGTTTATTTTATATCCTGTTTGTCGGAAGATAACCTTTCTCTAAATTTCTCAATAACACACTTAATCCTCTCTAGTGCCCTTTCGTCAGTTCCAGCGCAATTTTCAGGTAGATATGGAGGGGAGACGGTTATTCCCATTACTTCAATGTTTTCGTTGTTCCAAATACAATTGGGATGAGTTTTATGGATAAAGTCAAATGTCGCCTGACCTATGGGTGTAACGTTTCTCCCCCAGTGCTTTAGATTAGACATTGCATCTTTTACTGCTATTTCTTCCCTCTTCATGGCAATTTCAATAAAGTTCTCTGGTAAATTTATGTCTATTTTTGAACATCTTCCTTCTGGAAAAGGTTCCACTTCACAAACTGAATCGCTTCTAATCACTTTGAATTTGCTGTACCCAATTTTAGTGTCTTCCTCTAGAGAAATTAAAATACAGTAAATACAGTTGTAAATTAGAACTTACTTAAAACAACAAAATCACTGTCGGGAAAAAAACAGCAAACCTGACCTCTAAATACTTCCCCATCTGTAGTGCGAACAGATACTGATTCTATGAAATAGTTGTTATTTATAATGTTCGAAGCTGTTTTTTGAAACCTACCCAAATATTTTAATTGTTTCATTCGATCTAACACCTATAAGTGACTCAAGTTCTGGAACAAAATGTCCAAGCACAAATTAAAAAAGAGCGAATAAAAATAAGGAACCCTGGATCCACAAAAACCATTAGATATCGATATATATTCGAATATCTGTCATTCAATTGTTTTGTTAGGTAGTCAAAATCCGTTATTAAGTGAATAAAGTCACTTAGGCGGCACAAAAATACCGCCATTTGTGGATTGATTTACGCTTCATGTCGTAAACTGACTAAATGTGCTATTTTTATTTGTGAGATTAACCCACCATTTATTAGGCGACAATTAACTTGTTCTTACAGAACTCCAATATTAAACAAATTTAAATTCTTTAGATGTAATTCTTAATCTAAAATAATTTTCAAATGGTGTTTTTTTTCAGAGATCTTTTTTGGTGGTGTAAGTTTGACTTTGATAATTGTCCAACTTTCCCCGGTTCAAGTTCAGATCTGGAGTTTAGAGTAGATGAAAAAACGTATTTGAATCTGCTAAACAACCATATTTATCTCGAGAATGATAATATTATAGATGACTATTTATTGAAACAGGAGGCGAAAAAATTAAGTAGGAATTCAACTGTCATGCAGTGTATAGATCAAGGGGACGAGAAGTCGAAGAAAGAAAAAGTGAGAAATTTTATGAGATTAAGTCAGTCATTCGCAAATGAGATGATTAATGGAGTGAAAATAGAAATTGTATTAGGGGATGGCAAGGCGCATAAACTACACCTATCACTTAACAGGGAATTAAATGCACTACATTTACGCAGAAGTGGGAAGAAGCTAGTCCTTCCACTAAATATAGTTAGCTCTATTGAAACCTCTACAAAGAATCTTATTTCAGAAGCTCCTGAACTCCATAATGTAGATGAGAGCGAGCTTGAACGTATTGTAGCAATTTCAACAGTGACAGATGATTGGTACATATTTATAATGAAAAATGCGGATATGAGAGATCGGTTCTATAGACAAATGAGGTTATTAGTTGCATCAATTAAAATAACGTTGGTAGGAAATGATAGATATTGGGGTAACACATTTAATGGAATTTTGTTAGATTCTGTTCAAATTGAGGACGACATAGATTCAATAGAAATATTTGGAGAAGAAGAACAGGAGTTTTAAGTTATTGAATTCTAAAAAAAATATATGGGATAATGCCTCTTGTTTAATTCTATTCTAATATTCCGATTTATAAATTACATCAAACTATTTTTTTTGCATAGTGCTTCTGAATACTCCCAAAGCTTTTTTGATGAATTTATATCAAGAGAAGCTGGTGAAGATATACTCAATGAACATTGTGAATAGTATCCTCCTGGGAGTAAATCTTCTTCTTTTGAGGAACAACAAAACAACGTTGTTTGTGCGCCATAAAAGGGAGTTTTTGCAAAAAATTTCATAATAGGATAAAGTAACTTGAAAATTACACTGTTATCAACGTATCGTGATAGGGATGTGTCTACGCAACCAGGATGTAGTGCAAATGCACTAACACCTTTAGATCCATATCTCATTTGAAGTTCCCTTGTAAAATAAATGTTACAAAGTTTGCTAATACCGTAAAATCTAATCCTATCGTAATTATTTTCATTTACACTTTCCAACTCAGATATATCAAATCCAAAAGGAACAGAAAGATGCGCAATACTTGAAACGTTAATAATCCTACTCTTGCTTTTCAGTATAAGTGGTAGTAATTTATTTGTTAAATGAAAATGTCCAAGATGGTTTGAAATAAATTGGAATTCAACACCATCAATTAACTTGAAAGGAGATGCCATTATTCCTGCATTATTTATTAATATGTCTAGCTTATCTATCCTGGAAATCACTTCTTTAGCACATGCCTCAACACTTTTTAATGAAGTCAAATCACATTCTATAATGTGGACCTTGGTTAAGGGTTTATCAAATAATTTTATCCTATTTGCAATTTTCTCTATTTTTTTTGTGTTTCTACAACAAAGAACAATTTCTGACACACCCCACTCAAGTAATTGTCTCATTGTTTCGAACCCTATTCCGCTCGTACAACCAGTTACCATCGCTGTCTTACCCTTTAGTAAATTCTTCTCTCTTAATATCCTCTTCGGCAAACATACTCCTCTTGCTATTAACCTACATACCAATAATAAAAGGATATAGTAGAGAATGGAAAAAGAGAATTCAGAAAAAAAATGTGTTCTTCCCCTGACAATTTCAAGGTTCCTAATAAAAAAAGGAACCAATATACCAAGGAGGAAGGTTAAGACACTAAGAAAGGCAGGTTCAGAAAACAGGGAACTTACTATCACATAGAACAGTAAGACTGCATTCAACATTGAGACTCTGAAAAACTTTATTGATTCAACCCAAGAAAACACTTTTTAGCGCTAGGTAGGGGATATATCGCACTGCGAAAGTATTTACAATATCTTAAAATAATCGAAACAAAACAACGGATGAATAGCACAAGTTTATTTACATAAAAAAGAAAAGATACCAGCTCAATATAAAAGCTAATAAACCGATTAAAACCCCCAAATTACAGTCAATTGTATCTAGGTTGAATTTGCCAATTGCCTTGTATTCACAGACAATATTTTGCCGCCGTCTCTTTTTTAGTGCCGAAATAATTTAAAATTTTTCAATGGCGTGTCTTATCCGACGTCTCCTGCTAATAATCAAAAGGATAAAATTCTCCATAATAGGGTTATAGATAAAGTATAAATATTAGGCTGCTTGTGGTTAAATCGATTGAACAGGCGAGAAGCACTGACAGTCTCCACAAGCTTGATTTTGAGTATTATTAGTAGATTAAAACATGCCATCTCCAGAAAAAGCAGCTAAGAAAAAGCAATACTTTGAACGTTTGGCTGAATACGCTACTTCTTACCCAAGAATTTTGATAGCCAACGCAGATCATGTAGGTTCCAAGCAAATGGCAGATATTCGTCTCGCTTTGAGAGGCAAGGCAGCCGTGTTGATGGGTAAAAATACTATGATCAGAACAGCCTTGAAACAAATGCTTGGCTCTAACCCGGAAATTGAGAAGTTGATTGAATTAGTTCGATTAAATGTAGGACTGATTTTCTGTATTGAAGAGCCATCTGAGGTTCGAAAGATCATTGAGGAGTATAGAGTTCCTGCACCAGCACGTCAAGGTGTGATTGCACCTTGTGATGTTGTTGTCCCGGCAGGTGCTACGGGTTTGGATCCGTCACAGACATCCTTTTTCCAGGCTCTTGGTATTGCTACCAAAATTGTCAAAGGACAAGTAGAAATTCAGTCTGATGTCAATTTAATTGAGGAGGGTAAGAAAGTTACAGCCTCTCAAGCTGTACTTTTACAAAAATTAAACATCAAACCATTTTCTTATGGACTTAAGATCAATAACATTTATGATAACGGAAGTGTTTACAGTTCCTCAGTACTCGATATAACGTCAGAGGATCTTATTTCTAGGGTTATTGAGGCAACTAAATACGTGGCAGCCTTCTCAAAAGAAACAGCTATCCCAACTCAACCTTCGGCTTGCGATGGTATTATTTCTGCATTTAGGAATTGTGTTGCATTTGGCTTGGATACCGAATTTGATTTCCCTGAAATGCAGGCAATTAAGGATGCATTGGCGAATCCATCCGCTTTTGTTGCGGTTTCTGCTATTGATAACAGTTCCTCAGCCACACAGGCGTCTGCACCAGTTGAAGAGGAAGAAGAGGAAGAGGGTGATCTTGGTTTTTCACTATTTGACTAAATTAGAAGGATAGTCTAGTTCTACCTACCTATTTAACTTTAGTATTTAAATCATTATCGCCTTTTTGTTTTTGGTTTTATTCTTTTAAAAGTAGAATACGTAGAACACACATATTGGTATTCTTTGAGTCGTATTAAGGTGTAGTTATTCATGGCCGTTTACCTGCATTAATAAACCTATTGTGACTTTGTATTGAGAACTAAGAGATATCACCAAAAATTAAATAGTAGAAAATTGAATAAAAAATAAAATATTGATTTATTGTCAAAATAATGAGTTTGATTTAAAGATTATTTTTAGTGTTTTCGTATTGTGTGCATTATTAAATGTTAAGGTTTTTTTTTCTCCTAAAATGATTGATTCAATATCAACTGATTATGCATTTGAATATATTAAGTATTTGGAATCCTTTGAAGATGTCTGTAGTCTGGCACTTATTGTACGTTAATATAGAAAGTTTATTATTAAAAACATTTTTTTTAGAATGATGAGTGGTATGAATTTATAATTTCATATATAAAAAGTAAGAATTTTTCTAATAAGTTTGAAACTTTGAGTATTGATGATTCACACCAAGAAAAGGTAAGTAAAGCATACTAATTAAAACAATAGAGTAAATTGACTTCAATTTGTTAGTGTAGATTCTGTAATTCAATTTTTAGTATCAAATTTCCAAATATAAAATCAATTACTATAAAAACAATAGAATTTGACACTAGGATTATTGATTATCTCGTTCACAAATGCGATAATGTTGAAAAATTAAGTTTGATAACAAATAAGAAGATATCAAATGGTGTTATTACAAACCTGTGTTCTAAACTTGAAAAATTAAAAAAAATAAAGTTAGTTCAACATTTTGGAGTTGAAGAATGTCCTAGTAAAGATGGTAACTCACAAATAAAATTTAGGGAACGTGAAATTGTAGTAAGAAGACCAAAAAAAAACATTTTTGATAATATAATGACAAAAGAAGGTACAATAAAAAAGTACTTGAATTTTTATACTCAAGAAATTTCGATGAGGATTGAATTTGCAAAAATATCAAATAAATTATATTGAAGTGTTAGATGATAATTTTCTACAATTGTAATTTTCTACAATATTTGAAACCAACAATTTTTCTATTGGATCTATGTTGTTAGATAGTATTTCGATTTTTGTTTCATTTGTCATCATTATAATCTTATTTCTTTTTGAATGAAGCAAGTTAGCACATATAATATCAGGTTTATATCTTTTTAAGTATTCAAGAGATTTAATAAGTAATTTGTTTTCATCTGTCTCAAGTTTAAATAAAATAATAAAACAGTTGGGACAATTTTCTCTGACTTGAAGTATAAACTTCGGTGTCTGATAAAGCTGGATGTTAATACAGGGATTATTCAAACTTAACTGATCATTTTTAGTAAATTCTAAGGGCACCGATATTTTATCGTTAGAAAGTAAGTTCCGTGGTATGTAGAAATCAGATACTGCAGCAGCTAGATAAAATATAATTTTTTCATTATATTTTGCACATTGAGAAGAAATCATTTTAATTCCCTCACTATAATCAAATATTGATTCAAATTCAATAAGGAACAATTTATCAGCATATTTCCTGAAATTTTTTGATGCTTCTGTAATTTCTTTAATTTTTTCAATTGCGATATTATCTTCTCTATTTGAAAATGCCAACATTATTTCATATTTGGACGGAAATTCGATAGCGAATGGGAGATTGCTTCCCTTTCTGTGAAAGAATATGACGCTAAAACCATGATTCAGGAAATATTCAGCAGAATAGGCACCCCTTGTGCCAGTACTGAAGTTTTCAATAAAACGCACTGTGTTTTTTTCCAAAGGTACATTGGTTCCGCCACTGGTTATTACCACAATATTTCTTTCAAATAACAGTATTTCTTTGGAAATAAACTCTGAAAGACCTTTTTCAATTGTAGATAGATGTATTTTCTCCATCAGAATGTATTAATCTTTCTATTTAAAATTTATAAATTCACACAATTAATGTTTTTCTTGTTAAAAAGATACATCATTTATTTATGTTAGAATGAGAGAAATAAATAAATTTCTTAATATTAAATGAAAGAATAAGTAAAATATAACTTAACAATTAAAAATCAAATAAACATTTTAAACAGTTTTTTGTCATAATGTTTTTGTGTATTTTAGCAATTGAGGGTCTGGTAAATACTGCGCTGAAACTTTACAATTATTAGAATTTTTAATACATAAAAGTAAATTTTATAATAAGGAAATACAGTGTTAGGATTCATAGGATAATTTTTAGAATCTTTTGCTTTGTTTTATTATTATAAGGATGAATCTGTAATTTGTTCTCTCGAAAGATGCAATCTTCTCAAAGTTGTAGTATTTTATGTTGTATTTCAAACTGGCATAAAGAATCAGGTAACAAATTTTATGATGGTGGAATTAGAAGTTCAAATATATCACATTCTTTGGTTTTGAACAAAAGAGCACCTATATATGGCGTAGGTTGCATGGAACAGTCATATGAAAATGACTATTCGGTAAATAGTGGGCCAAATGGAAAACGCAAATTTAAAGATTTTTTAGAAAGTAATATTCAACCTGGATGTGTTCCGAATATTTTAACTATTTCACGTTTACTTTCTGAATGGAGAAAAAATAATGAAATAAAAAACAGTTTTGTTATGGAGTTGATAGATTTTACAAGATTATGTGGGGTAAAAAGAAATGTAACTTATAAGGATTTATTTGAATTACTTTCAAAATCATTTGAGTCAAAGTTAAAGACGAAAAAGATTAATGATAGCTTAAGCTATAAAAAGTTTGATTTTTTAGCATCAAAATGCGTGAAGCTAGTTAATATTCCACATTTACTTAGTTCTATAATTATGGTTTTGACAAAATTCAATAGATTACCAGAAAGAATTTTAAATGAATTAACTACACCAGATTTACACTTATTTCCAAGTTTTCTTTCGTTCTATAAAATGGCTCCTATAAAGCTACGTCAACAGATGTGGCTTAAGAGACCGGATTGGTTTGTTTATGAAATTTTGCCATTTATTATGTTGTTTACAAAGTTGTCTTCGAATGTTGATTGCTACTCATTTAACAATAGCAAGTATAATGATTTTTATAAAGAAGTAAGGCCCTTAAGAGAGGTTAATAGTTTGTTAGAAAAACTTAAAACTGATATTGATAGGGATAGTAACACCGAAATCAGGAAATATATAGAAGATTATATGTTAGAATTTTCAAATGGAAGTTCGTCATTTTGCACTAATTGTATTGGGAACCATGTGCAACATTCAAATTCAATAGACTCAATATTTTCGTTTATTTCACGAATTAAGGCCCTTTATACATCTTGTGTTGAGTTGGAACACAATGAAATTGAACTTTTTGGAGAGTCTTGTAAATGCTTGGCCTTTAGTTGTATGGATTCGTTTGAGTTTTACAAATGTTTCTTTCAATTGCAAAGAAATGAATATATTCATTCATCAAATTGTATTAATTTGACAATTGGGAATATAAATAACTGTCTTGATTCATCTTTTAAATCTATTAAAGGCTGTAATAACTTTAATAATTCAGGAAGAAATTCATTTAAAGGAGGTTTATCACATACAAAGAGTGCAAGCTTGTCAAATTACACAATCACTAATTTAACTATATGTGGAAATATCCTCAAATTAGGGAGAATCGTAGCCTACATTTCTTATTGCATTGGGAATTATAAGGAATTGTATTTTTATTTTGTTAGTACACTCAAACAAATATATCTGGATTCACTCTCACATAATGTTGGTGGAAAAATTATTCATGGTGATGACTTTAAGTCAACCCAAGGAAATTTAATTCAACATGAAACTGTTTCTTTATATGACAACTCTCATTTTTTTCGGAGGTATTTAATTGAAACACACAATAATTCAAGCAATGAGAAGGTTGATTTGAGGAAAATTAAAATAAATGATCCCGAATTGAATAAACATGAAATTGAAACAGATAGACAAAAATATAAAAACTTAGAAAATCTCCAAAATACTTATTTTGAAAAAAAAGACATAAAACCATTTAATTATCAATTTGAACAAAAGTTAAATAACTTTTCTGGTGAGCCATTATTAGCAACACTTAGAGTTTTTGTTGCACTTAGAATTTTTCACTTTGAAAACAAGACCAATTGGAATGAAGATGAGGATGTAAAAGTAGCTGATTTTGATAATAATGCATCAGGAAATAAAACAATTGATTTAAATTCTGAGAAAATAATAGGAAACAGTTCATCTAAGTGTGAATCTTATATTCCACTTACGATTTCTGAATGTGATCCTATTGCTTGGCCATGTATAAATATCATCGGTAATATGTTTAGGGATGGGTTCTCATCTAATAAGAGTCAAGAACTATTAGTAAACGTTTCATCTACATTGGTAATAAAATCTCCAGTGGAACTTGCAGAAATTGCCTTTGTTTTTTCGGAACCTCATTTTTTGTTTATTTGCTCTGAATTTGTTTTAGAAACATCCATTCTAACAATGTTTCATTCTTCAATGGACGCTCAATTAGTTCTTAATCCTCAGAGGAGAAAGATACCAATAGGACTGATTTCGCTTGGCCTAAATTCAGTGTTCTTAACTCATAAAAACAGAAATGCTATTATTGAAAGTTCTAGTTTCCTTAATGTTACAAATTCTAATTCTTTAGTCAATGGAATGACCCTCGAAAATAATATTGCTAGTATGACACATATTTCTCAACTTTCAAATTTTGGTAATTCTCAATATACAGAGTCGAATGTTTTATCGAATATTAATATTCAATCTAATTTGAAGAAAAAGCAAAAAAAAATGATTTCAGATGATTCTACTTCAGTAAATACGAACCAATATAGTGATTCAAATTATAATTTTGCAATTAGATTAGATGCATTACTAAACTTGCTAACTTCATTTAATATTGATGGAGGCTTTATAGAGAATAAAAAATTTGAAATCAATAGTGAACCAATAAGTTATTTAACTAACATTCATATATTTGATATAAACAGCAATTTGAATTCTGCATCTATGAATCCAATAAATAGCGTTTATGCGAAAATATTAAAAAATCTAAACAAATTGAATTACACAATATTTACAACATTCCTACCTTTGGTTGATCGCTACTTAGAACTTTCAATTTCCACGGAAAAAACAAATATGTCTAATTTAGGGAAAGAAACAGAAGTTATCAATAAAGTGAGAAAAAATGAGGTTCTCAAATTATATAGAAACGAGCTTATGGAATACATTAATTCTTTATCTTCGAAAGAATATTGCCATTCAAATGACATTTCATTGAAATTTGTTAGGCTTATCTCAAGTTCGTTGTTCTTCACTGGTGTAAAACCGACATTTGCGAGACATGAAAACTCTCAAACATACCATTCGATGCAAAATATTATTGGATTATATTATGGATATTTTCATGATAATAACGATAAGATTGATCAAAATGTTTCATTTTTGTGTAATCAAGCATCTGTTCCATTATTACCCTCTTGTATAAACCTATCAATTAGACTACTGGAAGTTTCTTTTTGCTCTGATTGGCTAAATCAGCTTTTTTTAAAGTCTGTACTCGGGCTTTTACACACATATCCCAAAATATCAGGTAAAAATGAAAAGAACAATGCAGAAAATGGTGATGTGGACTTCACTATTTGTAATCATATAAAACCAGCAGGTGTATCCCTTCTTGCATCTATTCCAGAAGATATTATTCAAGGTCTGCTTTTTAGAATTGTTCTTCCAAGTGTCAGAGACCCGTTAATTAGTAGCTCTGAAATAAATGTTGTAAACGAAATAATAGCAAATAAAGATATATTGAATCTATTAGATAATAAAACTAGAAAAATTTGCATTGAGAGACTTTGGTTCAGATGTCCATTTCAATTTGCAGTTAATTATGAATCGGTAAATGAACAAAATTCATCAAATAAATCTTCACAAAAACTACAGATTAAAGACATATATCAGTATTTAGTTGATTCATCCAGCGAAAATAAAGAAATAAAAGAAATAAGTCTATTTATTCCATACAAAGTGATGGTTTGGGAACACCATTTTATAGGGAATAACGACTCGTATTTCATTTTCATCAGGTGGCTGGTTTATTTTCAAAAGTTGTGTACCATACTAGATAAGGAAAGTCAAATATCAAATAAACTACTTATGATAAATGATTTAATAGACTTTTCCAATAACAAATTAAAGCCAGTCAAAAATTAGAATAGGTATTTATATTTAACATCAGAAAAAAAAGAAAATATATATAAATTAATTAATTTAATTTTAACGAGGTAATTTATGTTGGAATTGTACCACCCTTTGAAATATACAAAACTAACTGATCGCCAACTCTGAGTTGTAGTGGGCTGTATCTGTCGTGTTGTAATCCTTTTCTTTTGAGTGCAGATATTATTGCAAAATTACTCGGAACAACGGATATATCGATTCCAAAGTGTTCTTTAGAGTTATTTAATTCTCCTGGTTTAGTAGCTTTATATGTAATTTTATATGTAATTATGTCGGTTCCTGCATACTCTGTATATAAAAGTTCCATTTGCGGTGAAAAAATTGGAACATTGAATAAGTCTCTTAGTTCTTTGTTCTGACTATTTACCGGTCTCCAATCTGACTCTGAAGAATACATATCCTCAATTTCGCATTTCTCTGAGGTAATTTCTTCGAAAATCAATTTTTGGAACTTGATAGAGTCAAGATCAACAATGCCGAATGAATTACTCATATTTATTGCAATTTCAATTCTATCTCCAACATTTAAACTAGATTTAGTGGTTGTATGAGCAACTGCAACTTCTTCACAGTGAGATCTAGAAATATCTTTGTATGCCCACTGTATCCTTTTTGTTCCCATAGCTCTCGTGTCAAATTTATAAGATGAGGTATAAATGGCTCCCATAAGGGAGAAAATACCTGAATTTTTTTTGCTTATTGGCTGAAAAATTGAGTTTGATCGATTTTTACGAGATATATTATTCATTTCTTCCATTAAAGCTGACTTGTATTTAAAGTTGTATGAAAGTGTTGACGATTTGTTTAAACAACCTTTCAATACTTTGGCATATAAAACTCTATCTACTCTAACACTCCCTCCAACTGTTAATACTGGTTGAATTGTAACTGTCGCGTGCTCCAATTCAATATTGTCCGAGTAGCATTCAATAAATTTTTTGTCTATTGAACTCCCATACTTTTTGTTTAGAAAATTAGCAATTGTAAGTAACCAATGAGGACAAACCAAGAAACAGGATATTAGAGTTTCATCGAGTATAAATGGCAGAAATACGTCAATTATACCTGGGCTTAAAAATGGCATATGGTTTCTCTTGTTCCCAAAAATTTTGAATAATTTACTTTTAACCTCAATTTCTCTTATTTTGGGTTTATTTTCAACTAAGACCTCTACAATATTGTTACTGTCATTATTAGTACTTTTATTTTCTATAATACTTTCAAGATTCTCTGAGGATTCCCTACTTTCGAGTTCAAATCTCATTCCATAAGTTATAACGTCAAAGAGATTATTCTTTGTAGTAGGTATTAAATCATTGTTCTTAATTTTTGAAGAGTAGTTTTCGCATACAGATTTTTCTTCTTTACTGTCTAGTGATTCGAATATATAGTTTTTATCACTTATGTTGTCAAGGACTTCAAACTCGGAGTAAACATTTTCATTTGAACCTGCTTTTGATAAGTAATGTATCACACCACATGTAGTAACAATTCTTGAAGATATCTTAGCCAAAGTATCAGACACAGGATCTTCAATGAATTGATTTGGTATACCCTGAAGCGAGGCCACTTTTGAAGTCACACTACTAGTTAAATCAAAGTCTGAAAATGATTTTGTGAGAGGTTGTATAAAATTAGACCCTTTTTTGTTCAGAATATCCTTTGTATCAACATCATATGCCGGTGTATTTCCCATGTTCGCATTTAATTTTGGTATATAAACGGAAACATTAATATTCTAGAAACGGTTCTTCATTTCCTTATAAATTAGACCTTGCATAAATAACCAACCACAACAGGCGGGATGTGTGGGGAAGTAATAACCTCATTTATTAGAATTTGCAATATTAGTAGTAATCTGGATATTCTGAATACGTTTGACAAAAATACCAATCTATTAGAAATGAAATTGAAACAAAGCCGGTTTATTAGATATAATATCTATTATAAATAACTAATGTGTATATCAAATTTGATTTCAAGTGTGTTTAAAAGAGTAATCATTAAAAAAATTACCTTTATTGCTTCGTTTTTTTAAATCCCGCTATTCTAAAACAAGCTAACTTTTTCATTAAATTCAAAAATTATACTTCTACAAATTAAGATAATATTTTTCTTAGCTGTCATAACGTGTTATTAAATGACAAATTTTAATAACAGTAATGGAAGTAATGTTAAATTCCCTGTTGGCGTGGGTTGCGAAGGCGTGAATATTGAGGAAGGAAAACAATCCTCTAATATAAATGTTGATGAGCAGAAGATTATCGAACAAAGAAGAGCAGTGTTGAGAACTATACTAGAACCTGCAGCTATTGAGCGTCTGAATAGAATAGCACTTGTTAAGCCAGATAGAGTTATTCAAATAGAAGACTATATTCTAAGAACCGCTCGTTCAAGTGGATTTTCACAAAATAGGAAGTTGCAGGAAAACGAGCTAGTTAATATATTATCCAGAATTAATGAATCAAATGAGAAAAAATCAAAAATAACAATTTATAGAAGGGGATTATTTGAAGACGATGATGAGATGGATTTATAGTTAATAGTCTGATGTGACTTATAAACTTAAATTATAAGAGAGACGAATTATAAGTATGTATTTTTAATTATTTCTATTTGTTTGATAAATACCACTAAATAAAGCAATAACCTCTTTTTGTTTTTTTACATCCTTCTCTCGGACTTCTTTACTTCGTATATTTTCATAATTATCAATCTTTTCATATTTAGAACTAACACTGTTTTCGGGTTTTCTGCTAGTTTTATAGCCTTCTGGTCCCCATTTATTTGTACTTGTTGAGATGAAAGTTTTTGGTTGTTTCGAGATAATTTCACTCTGTAGGAAATATTTTCCATTTGATTTGATTGTCTGACTTTTTTCATGAAATTTCCGCTCAGATTTGTCTACGTTGCAAAAGTATTGTGTTGCCCTTGGCATTATTTCAGAAACGAATTCATTGAAATTCTCTGATTTCTGATTTGTATGCCCCAATTGCACAATTGGAGTTGATTTTTGATTAGAGTCGGAAAAGTTCTCTATAAAATCAATGCTGTTGGCAGTCGCTTCATTTTTTGTTTTCTTTCTTGAAAGATTAGTTTTATTTATTTTAGATAGATATTCATTAGAGAGTCTGTATTCATTCACAAAATTGTCGAGGAACAGAAGATTTTTATCAACACTTATTTCTTCACAAGAAGCATCATATGGGAGAATAAAACTCAATAAATTGAAGAATTTGTCATCGCTAATGTTAGGGTGGCTGTTTTTGAATTCTTTGTTAAGTAATAGAAGTGAAATGAATTCGCTATTTCTTTGGCTTATTAAACTAAGTGGGTATTTTAGACACTCTGAAATAATATCATTATATATGTTGTTCATTTTATTTAAATACATTTCTTTTTCTTCAATCTTGGAATTTGTAACCTTGTTTGAAACCAATATTGCATTAGAATAACATTTCATTATTGCAGAAATAATTATTGATATTGTTTCCCATGATGTTTGAACTTTTACATTAGATAAATCTAATTCAGGTTCTTTATTAAATGTTTTAATGTCGTTTTGGAATAATTTCAAGCTTCCTTTAAAATACATAAATGTTTTTGAAAGAAGTCTAGTTGAATTGTAAATAACTTCAAGTGACTTAATGTCGCATATTCCACTTGGATCAATTGATCCATATTCACCAATAACCCATATTGCCAAATTACAAAGAGTTTCAGGTGATTTATCCAAATTGTTTTCAAGAATCCTAGAAAATATAGTTGTTGCCTCATTTCTAAATTTCGAATCTTCTAATTCATCTCCAGTTGGGCCTTCTGCAATTATCTGTGCGACGTTGTTTGCTTTATTTCTTCCAATATTATCACCAGATAATTCAAATAGTTTAATCATTGTATTTAGGTACCAAGAATATGTTGGTGAAAACATTTCACTTAGTAAAATGATGTTTTTGACCAAGTCATCTCTAAAATGACTATCTTTTGAGGAAATTAAATTACGAATAAGTTTTGAAATAACAAATTCTATATTTTGTGGATTAGTCATTTTACACAATAGATCAAGCGTACATCTCCTTAAAGTTTCATCTTTATCTTCAAGACAATCTATTACAACCATTTGGTGTGGTATTGCATATGATGGGTCTATTTTAGTTATCTTTGTGAGACATTTTATTCCAATGTATTTCAGATAGTTAACACCAGAATTTAAAAGCTTTGAAACAATTTCAGTAATTTGATCCAGTAAATCCCTTTTAGTATTAATCGACGTTATAGCTTTTGTACAAGAGTCAAATATTGCAAATGAAATGTTGCAGGAATTGTTTACAGACTTGATGTTAGGATTCAATGAAGAAAAAACCATTGACTTACCGTTGTATGCTGGCATAGATATAGATAATTCGACCTTTTTTGTAGTATTATAAATAATTTCGTAAATTTGATCAGCGACATTTTTGTCAAATACAACAAGATCGGACAATATTTCTAAGACTTTAATTTGAGTCCATGGTGCAGGAACGCAATGGTATTCATAACCTTTTGGAATATTATTTTCAATGACTTGTTTTAAATTGGCGATCATATATGGGATTAGTGACAAACACAATTTCGGATGGTAGGTATTTATTTTATCTACTAAGCAAAGAGTAGAATTAACAACACCTATATCAATATCACAAAGACCTCTTCTCAATAAATCATTGTTTTCATCAATAATTGTTGGTTTTAATTCTATTACCTTTAAAAATAGTAAATATGTCTTTCTTCTGATAATTGGAGTTTGATGTGATAGCAATTTTACTAATAATTCTTCTATTGATGACAGGATCTCAGTATTAAGCAAGTAAGGTAAACTTGACAATGCAGATATAATGTCAAGCTGATTTCTGCTAGAAAGATCCCTCTGTAATGTATTAATAAGTAGTACTATTAATTCATTGTCTCTATTAAAAAAAATACAACATGCCAAATATCCTATCCTTTTAGCCAGTGCATTCTTTTCATTCGTCATTTTAATTGCATGAATGTAAGCAAATGAAGCGTCATGCCCCAACATTTCTATGTAAATAGCTCTAATCATGTATTCACGTAGCCTAACAGACGAAATAGAATGTTCCTGCATTTTTAACTGCAACATTGTTAATTCATTCATAATGATGTTATCCTCTTCGTATTTTGAACGACACTCGCCAATAGATTTAACTAAATCGAAGAGTTGTCTTGATGAAAAAGAATCAACATATTGCATCTTATTGTACATACACAAGTTAAAAAAGGTAACGGTTTTATATATGTAAATTTGATGGTTTAGTTAATAAATTAATAATTTAAGAAAATTATAGTATAACAATAATGTGAATAGCTCAATTCAAATTCATGTAATTTTATATGTTTAACCCTGAATAAAGTTTTATTCAACCACACATTTAGCAACGAATTCCAAATGCACCATAACAATGTATGGTTTAAGCGCCATTTTACCCACACTATTTTTTTAGGCTTTAAAATTTTAATTATTATTAATTCGAAGGCTTCTCATATGCACTTATAATAAGTGAAGTTTGTTTAACAAGTCATCATATTAGTTCAGAAGTCTTTAATCATATGAACTGACTGAAAATTTGACCTTTTATTTCCAATAGTATTCAACTTTAACTAATTGTATTTTTAATCTATTAAATATTTGCAAGTGTAATACTTTTTCTCGTTTTATTATGTATATTGAGGAAATTGTTTTAGATGGGTTTAAGTCCTATCAGAAAAGAACTGTTATTGGGAGATTTAATCCAAAATTTAATGCGATAACGGGATTTAATGGAAGTGGTAAATCAAATATTTTAGATTCGATTTGCTTTGTTCTTGGTATAACAAATTTATCGCAAATACGTATCAATAAATTAGAAGAGCTAATATATAAATCTGGTCAAGCAGGAATAAACAAGGCTTCGGTTTCAATTATTTTCAATAATGAGGACAAATCCAATTCCTCTCCACTATATAGGGATTTGGACAAAATAACGGTAACAAGACAAATTGCAACTGGAGGAAGAAATAGATATTTAATAAATGGAACAGTTGTTAAGCCGATGGATGTTACCAATTTTTTTCATTCCGTGCAGTTGAATGTTAATAGTTCACATTTTTTAATTATGCAAGGAAGAATAACAAAGGTAATTAATATGAAGCCGAAAGAACTACTTTCAATGATTGAGGAAGCTGCAGGAACAAGAATGTATGAAACTAAGAAACAACAAAGTTTAAAATTGATTGAAAAAAAAAATAGCAAATTGAATGAGATAAATAGAATGCTAGAAGAAGATATTATCCCTAAATTTGAGAGAATAAAAAAAGAGAAGACTGATTACTTAAAGTGGGCAAGTATCAATGAAGAAGTTGAACTTTATGAACGTCTATGTACTCTACACCAATTTAAACAAATATTGAATGAGACTAATTCACTTGAATTGAATTTAGAGAATATGAAAACTGAGTTGAATAATTTTGTGAATGAAGTTGATTATTTAAATAATAAGATATCTAGCATTCAAAAAATTATTGACGAAGAAGAAAACAAAATGTCTTCAAAATGGTCAACCCCACTTAGAGATTGCAAAGAAAGAATATCTTATATTGAATCTAATGTTAACATGACACAAGTTCAATTAAATGAATTGAATACTGATCTTAAAGATGAAGAGAATATATTTGTCGATATGACAAAACAACAAAAGGAAATTCAAGAAAAACTATGTTCTGAAAAAACCGAGAAAAATGAGAATAATCAATCAAATGAATTTATTATGGTAGAAAAAAGGCTAAAAGATCTTAAAGAATTATTAGAAAATTCGAAAAAAATTCTACAAAGGATACGTACAGGTTGTGATTCTGGTTCCAAAGATTCAGAACAAAAGTCACTGCGACAATCTTTATTTGATACTCAAAAGGAATTAAATAATATTTCTGTAGAGGAAAAAAAAATTAAATTAAAAATAGAGGATATGGAAAGAACTCTTAAACCTTTAAAAAACAAAATATCGAAATGTAATTCTAATAATAAACAAAAAAATTTAAACAGGGATGAATATAACCAACTAAAGGCACACGTTGAGAAGTTGCAAGCTGATATAAATAGAATGAAGGGAGATGCAGAATTGTTTGAAAAGTATAGTTTTGAAAGAAAAAGGTTGAAGATTGATAATGATTCTCTTGAAATCCAGCTTCAACCAATTGAAATGTTTATTAGAAATATTCAATGTATCTATGATTCAGGAACTAATAGAGAATTAGCTGTTCAGACACACATTAATAGTGTAGATATGTTTTTTTCTGAAAGTTTAAGTAAAACTAAAGTTAAAGGGTCTGTGTTCGAATTATTTTATTATAATGACTCCAAGTATTCAACTGCATTGGAAATGGTTGCTGGGGGAAGACTTTACAATATGGTAGTTGAGAATAGTGAAATAGGAAAAAAACTATTAAATAGTGGTTTGATAAAGAAAAGGGTTACTTTAATTCCACTGGATAAAATTATTGATCCTTCAATATCAGAAGCAACTCTTAAACACGCCAGGAAACTGACAAATTGTAATGGTGACAATGACCTTCGAGTTGTTAGTCCAATGAACTTGATAAAATTTAATGAGGAGCTTCTTCCAGCAATGAAATATTGTTTTGGGCATACAATTATTTGTGAAAATGAAAGTTTTGCAAAAAATATCACATTTAATCCTGATATAGCAGTAAGGACGGTGACATTAAAAGGTGATATTTACGATCCGAGTGGAACATTGTCCGGGGGTTCGGCTGCGAGTAATAATAGGAGTATTCTTGAAACATATAAAGAATACAACGATCTTAGGTTGAAAATATTAAATAATAATAAAAGAATTGAAGAAATAGAAAAGAATCTTTTGCCTAATTTAAACAAATCCGCAGAAGGCTATCGCCATTCATTGAGACAACTAGAAATAGACAATCACCAATTGAAATTAATCGAAGAGAGGCTTGAGAAAGAGAATGAATATTCAACAGAAGCGGTAATAGATAACATTAAAAAGGAAATTGAAGCACTGAAAATTGATTTAACAAACTGTGAAAGCAAGAGTGACGAATTAATTCGAAATAAAGTGAGATTAGAAAAAGAAATAAAAGAATTTGAATATAATAAGGGCTCACGTGAACAAGAAATAGAAGATAACATAGAAGGCTACAAAAAAGAAATAAAGGAATTGACAGTTATACATCAAAACTTGGAAAAAGTAACCTTTTCTTCAAGAATTGAAAAAGAAGTATTAAGTAAAGAATTGGAACATTTGAATGAAAATATTGATAAAAAAAGAATAATTATTGATGAAATTAAAAAAAGCTTATTTTATCAAAATTCAAAGTTGAATGAACTTCAAGGTGAACTAAAAGATGCGAATGATTCGTTATTAAAATTACAAAAAGAAATAGAATCAAGTAATGATATTATTAAAGACAATAGAACTGAATTAAAGAGAATAGGTAAAGCAATTTCAAAAAAACAAATAGAAATAACCAAAATTTCTCACGAAATATCAACTTTAAATCAAAACTTAACAAAAAAAAATAAGGTCAAAGATTCAATGGTGAGGCAATTTGAATGGCTTCACGATAATAACTTTACGGAAAAATTCGACTTGGAATCACACAAATATAAAGATTGTATTAACAAATTGGAAGAATTACAGAGAGAAAAAGACAATATTTCAAAAAATATCAATAGAAGAGCTTTAAATATATACGAAAAGGTGAATACTGAATGCAATGAATTAATTAATAAGAGAGATATAGTCACTAAAGACAAAGACAAAATTGAAGATGTTATAAATGACTTGGATCAAAAGAAGAAACAGGCGCTTGAAAATACATGGAAAGCAGTAAATGTTTCTTTTGGATCAATATTTAGCACATTACTACCAAATGCGAATGCAGAACTTGTACAATCAATTGATCCGGAAGATGAATCCAATGATTTATATGGTCTGGAATTCAAAGTTGAGCTGGGAGGCGTTTGGAAAAAATCACTTACTGAACTTAGTGGAGGCCAAAGATCCCTTCTTGCGCTTTCACTTGTATTAGCAATGCTTAGATTCAAACCTGCCCCAGTATATATTTTAGACGAAATAGATTCTGCACTTGATCTTGGTCACACACAAAATATTGGTAAAATGATTAAAAATCATTTCCCAAATTCTCAGTTTATTATTGTATCTTTAAAAGAGGGAATGTTTAACAATGCAAATGTTTTATTTCGAACAGAACTTATACACGGTGTTTCTACAGTTAATAGATTTGAAAATAACAAACTAGAAGATTTTGATGATGAAAATCAAAACATAAATAAAGTTGTGAAGGATATATACATTAAAGAGAAGACCAATGTAAAAATACGCAGAAGGGCTTAAATATATATATATATATATATATATATATATATATAATTCGTGTTTTGTCAACAAGTAATTATTAAGTAGAATTTCTAATAGTAATAACATATATAAATGTAAATTACCGCGAAAGATCACTTTTCTTCTCTAAAAACATGCATATAAATTTGCTTATATAGTTGAAATATTAATATATTTTATTAGATTAGAATAATTCATATTTGTGATTCAACAAATAGTGTTCCTCTTGAGAATTTTTGAAGTAATGAATAAAAATAAGTTATTTTTTCTAATATTATCTGTTATATTTAATTTTTATGATAATTTAGAAATACCTGTATACGGAGATATTAGTGAGCTTGGGTATTATTATATTAGGGTGTTTGTTGGACATCCAATTACACAGGTTCAGACATTATTAATAGATACAGGCAGCTCTTTAACTAGTTTTTCATGCAGTGATTGTGTGGAATGTGGGATTCACGAACATGGGACTTTTAATATTTCTTTATCACACTCGCAAGTATTGGAATGCAATATAAACTTTAGTAGAAATGTGAAAAACAACAGTATAATTGAAAGGTGTAATTGCAGTGAAGAGGGAAAGTGCATTTATAACGTAGAATATTCTGAAGGAAGTAGATTATCTGGGTATTTTATTGAAGATTTCGTTGAGTTTGAAAGCACTTCATCAATTAATAGATGGGGTAGAGTTCGAAAAAGGGATAAGAATAGATTAGTTATTGGTTGCAATTTATTTGAACAAAAACTATTTAAGTATCAAAAGGCAACCGGAATAATGGGATTGGGAAATTTTAAAAAAGTAGATTATTTGAATTCTGTTGTACAAAACATATTTAAGAATAGATCATTGGAGAGAAATGGAGCTAAAGAAGTAATATCAATTCAACTAAATAAAAAAGGTGGTAAATTGGTTTTTGGATATAATGTAAATAATGGATTTAATGATGATCTATTTGAGTTAAAATCAATTCAAAAATGCTGCGATGAAGAGAGATATTGTGGGTATATAAATAGTATTAAAATTAATGGTTATAGAATAACGAAAAATAAATCACCAAAAAACAATTTATTCAAAGGAATTTTTGATACAGGAACAACTGTTACAGTTTTACCCTCTATTATATACAATAATCTAATTAATCAGATATTAAACTCTGTCATAAAAATGTACCCTTATATATCTGGATATGACTACATGGATGGAACAACATGTTGGAAAATATCAAATAAAATTTCTATAGATGTGTTCCCAAACTTGGAACTGGAATTCATTAAAAATATCAAAGAAGATAAATTTGAATATTCAACAGTTATTTGGACCTCAAATTCTTATTTGTTTATTAACGAAATAGTAGATTCTGAAAGTAAAATTTATTGCTTAGGAATAGTAAGTGATTACAGAAAAGAATATTCAACTTACAATGATTATCATAACACAAAAAACCATCAAAATGAAATAATATTAGGAGCAACTTTCTTTGTTGATAGAGAAATCACATTATTTTTGAATGAAGAACGTATTATGATTGGGGGTATTGATATTGATACCTCTGATATTTCTAAAAAACATTTGCTAAGAAGTTATCTAAATACCGAGAAAAAAAATACAAAAGTTAGTATATCTAGTCTAAATTTACAAAAAGTACAACAAATAAATGCCGAAGAATACAATTCAAAAAATAAACAAATTTTAAAATCATTAGAGAATAAATCAAGAAACACAAGTAACTTTTTAATTGTTATTTTACTATTTAATCCAATTCTATTGATATTCATCAAAAGAATGGTATCAGAGAGAAAAACAAATTCAATAAAGTAATATTCGGAATCAAATTAAGTGATATTAATTTAGAATTTTTTAATAAGTATATTGTAAAACAACACACATATTGTCTCAAAAAAAATTGTAGGTTGAAGTTATATATATCAACATCATAATAGGAGAATGTATAGACAAAATACAGCAGCAATATTAGATGTACTAGTGTAAGTTGAGACAGTTGTTATAATGCGTATAATTTAATATCATAGTAATACTTCATACAACACGAAGATAAATAAAATTACAAAATATCTTTTTTTATAACATTGGGGCGCATTAGTTTTTTAAATACAAGAGCAATATTGAAGTTTTCGACACACAAATAAAAATTATTTTATTCGTGTTACTGTCTCTGCTATATTTTTTCAATGTAAATTAAATAACAAAAGTAAATTTGCTTTTTGAAAACATGCATAAAAGGAAAGCAACAGATAACTCGGTTTGTGCCAATAGCATGATTATACATGAACAAATTATGAAGGATAATAATTGCAATAGAGATAGGACAAAAAAGCTAACGATCTTTTCATGTATTGTTTTCACAGTTTTTTTGTTTCTGAGACATCGAATGATTCTCCAAAAAACTTATAAAGAACAAAAAATGTCTCTCTTTAGTGAAACTGCTTTTTACTATTCTTTTTACGAGGAAATAGTTAACTCATCAGGAAATATTTTCATTACTATAATGGATAAAATGATTTTTGATAGAAGAACGGAATATCCAGATACTATAAATTCAATTTCTAGATTTAACATTTATCAGGAAATTTTTTTGGGAATAGCATACAGATTAATAAAAAATTTGTCTTTTGGAGCCAAGTATTTAGTTTCAGTATTGAATTCAATAATATTTGAAAAATATTCTCTTAAAAAACTTTTCCTAATAAATATTGATTATGAGTTCGGATACCAAAACTCTTTTATTTCACCATTCAATTTTTATTATTACTCTATAAATACAATTCTTGGTGTTGGAATGGGTTTTTTGTGTGGAACAAGTACTTATATTTCTGATGGTTCTTATAAAAGTGGTCTTGTTTGTATTGGATTTTTATTTGGAAATTTTCAGTCAAGACTCCTTTCTAGAATTTCAAGTTTACCTCTAAGAGAAAATTTTGCATTGCCTGTGATTTGGATAAATAACTTTATATTTATCTCTATTTTGAAACAGGAAACTGAAGAAACAAATAAGAAATGGTTTTTGTTTTTCTTAACCTCTTTAATTCAACTTGAATTTTGGCAATTCTCGGTTTTCGTGATATCAATTCAAATGATTTCAGTTTTTACAATTTATTTACTTGGTTATGAATACAATACTTTTGAATTAAAACTTATGAAAATGATAAAAATACACCTTTTTTCTTTGGCATGCTCATACTTATTTCACTTTTTCAACAATTATATCTTGTTTTCCTCTGCAATGTCAGTTGGTATTTCTATATTCTTGTCAATTACAACAACTCGTCTGTTTTTGAAGCTTAATAAAAACGGCAAATTTTCCATAATTAATTCCCTTTGCATTGGTTTATTTTCTTTGTTAATATTCATTTTTATAAATAAAATTATATCTCCATTTTCGAACGACGATACACATGTTTATGATATGTTAAAGTCTCTACTTTTAGGTAAAGAATTTTCAAATTTTGATACAATGATTTACAAAATGGGTGGTTCAGAATTTTCTTGGATAAATAAACAACAACTGAAGATGGTATACAATTCAGGGGTATTATACTTTTTTTTACCGAATGTTTTAATAATTTCGTTGATGGTTGTTATAGAGTTACTCAAGTGTATTTTTAATTCGAATAACTGCAATTCCAGAAAGGAAAGTTTGGAACTAGATGATTTTATGTTAATTGACGAAACAAAGAATTTTTATGACAACATTTCTTTGCAATCGTTCTCTTCAGACTCTTCAATTCGCTCTTCTTCCACATCATCTTCTCCAAAGTCTATAACGATGTCAGCTAGTGACTGGAAAAGTTGCAACGAATATTTAATTGAACAAGATTATTCCGCTATTAAAAGGAATGTTAAAAAAAATACGCTGGATAGATCTTTAACCGTCAATGATATAGACATTGCCCTTGAAGTACAAGAAGTTAAGCCCAAAACATATGTAATTTATTTATTCATTCAAACGATTTTTTTTTGCATTCTAGCAATTACAATTTCAAGATTAAGAGTTTTAGCGATACCATATATTTCCGTATTTTCAAGTTTGTTGGCTTCTAGATCATATTTATGTTTCATAAGGGATTATTACAAAAATATATACTCAAGAATATTTAATACGAAATCAGCAGATTGTTCAAATTATCAAATAGCAAAAACTAAAAGGGGTAATTTTTCAGTGAAATTGATATTTAAGTTATTTTCATTATTATTTTCATTATTTATGCTATTATTTTCATTCTTGAAATTTCCATTGAGTGAAATAAAATCGGGGTTGGTATCAGAAAACAATTCTTCCTCATCAAAATCTAGATTGGTTGATTGGATAAATTTGAATTTACCAGATGGAACTCCAATACTTGCAGATATGGTTGTTAGTTCGACTTTAAGGTTGATGACAAATGCAAAGATAGTTACTCACCCGCAGTATGAAAATATCAAAATAAGAAAAAGAACTCAATTTATTTATTCAATTTCTGCCTGTATCCCAATTAGAGAACTTTATGAATCAATGGACGAAATTTACAAGACGGAATATCTACTATTAAGCATTTATAGATGTGCTACCCCAATCAATAAAGACGGGACTATAACAGTCATTGATGTTACTGAATACCTCGATAATATTAGGCATAGGTGTAATAATCAAGAGAATATATTCCAAAGAACATGTTGGAGAATTCAACTTGATAACAGTTCAAGATATTTTGAACTTATATATAGAAATGCTCAATATTCAATTTACAGAAGAATTAAAAGAACTGAAATAGGTGTGGATCTAGTAAACTCATATAGTGAATATGATATGCTAAACAATTACTCACAATTTTCTTATACTAGGAAGTTGTTAGATTGGTCTGAGACTTGGAAACCTTGGATAGTTGACAATTGCATAGAAAACGATCCGTTTTGTCCTCAGAACATAGTTGATTACGCAAGAATGATAATAGATATTTACAATTTAATTGAAGTATCAAAACTTATTTATGAAAGGGCAATATCATTGTATCCAAAAAATAGCTACGTAATTTATAATTATGCAGAATTTCTTGATTATGATTTGGGTGGAGATTCAGAATTGATAAAAAAATATTATATTAAATCAATTGAACTCATAACTATAGATAAGACAACAACAGAATCAATAAAAACAGCGATCCTTGACACTAGTTTAGGTACTGTTGATATGAATCCAGGGTTCATCCTAAAAATGATTATAGGATTTATTCTCTATAACGAACAGATAAATGGTAGAAGCGAAAATAGTTTAGTTTATTCAATTGAGTTAATTGTTGAGAATGAAACAATTAAAAATATAGCATTAAATCTAGACAGAATTGTAAAAAATGATATAATAAAATATTTGAATGACAAGATTGTAGATATAAATTATGATATGTGTTTAAGTAATTTGGCATACAACATTTGTATGATTTCCTCATATTTAAAGTCAATAGAAATGGAGAATAGGCAAGTATTAATTAGACAGAAAAAATACCCAATTTGGCTAATAAATACAATTTATTCAAGATTATGGAGAATTTCAAATGAAATTGATCCAAACAATGCTTGTATTGTTAAATATTGGAGTTTGTTTAATAGAAATACTAATAAAAGAAACCTAGATTATTTACATGATTTCTTTTTGAAATAAAAGTAAAAAAATCAAGACTCACTGTAAATTATGTTTTCAATGTCATTAATTACAAAAAAAATTGTATCTTGTAATTTTGCCTTGGTTTTATTTTCAAAATACTTTTTAATTTTTTCGATGTAATTCTTTAAAACATTTGATTCTTTGGTAAGAAAGTGAGTAACCTGTTTAATCGAATCATTGTTTTGTTTTTTTTCTGAAAGCAGTATCAATTTAATAAAGTTTAGAACAATCAACAATACTTCACCTTGAGATAAATCATTTTCAAGTGTATTATACTCAAATAAATATTCTAGTGAAATTGCTATAGTTTTATTTAAGTCCACTGACAATATGGCTCCACGTTTCTGAGTATTAATTTCTTCCCACAATATTTCACGCATCTTACTCATTAGTCCAACAATAACTTTTCCTGAAAAATGATTTTTCAATGCTAGTTTCCTATGAAAATCCACATTGTTGTAGAAAAGATTAAACAATGTATCATAGTCATAGCATTTTTTAAGTGAATAAATTAGTTTTTCAAACAAATAAGGATACAATTCATTCATAGTGTTAGTTTTAGAATCTAATATAGAGTCATTTCTATATCTTGTGAAGGAATAGAAGACATGCTTAATTAATATGTTTTGATGCCAGTTTAATCCGTATATTGTCCGAAACGAATCAGGTATCAATTCTTTACAATAAATTAGATTATTAAGGTTGCTTTCCAATAAGTAGTACGCCTTTTCTTGTAATCTATTTTGTATTAACATGTGAAATTTTCTGATATAATAATTCTCTGCAAGAATACTTTTTTGCAGAAATGTATTGAAATATGATAACAAAATATCCTCATTTTTTTCTTTGTTATGATTCAACTCATATCCATACATAAAGCTGTCGCAATATATTAGAAATGTAGTAACAGTTCTGAAAATAATATTAAGCTTGGATGGTAAAGAAATTATTTGTTTTGGGTATATTTTATCACATAGATTCTGACAACCTTGTTCTAATATAACAAATAATGAATATGAATAACAAGAAAGGGAAAGTGGCGTAACATCCAAGTCACCAGGTTGAGATTCAACATCAGTAATGCAAATAGGAATGTTGCTTAAAATATCAATAATCATTTGAGGTGATACATTGCTAATATAGTAACACAATTTGAAGATAATTGTGATCCAACTTTCCAATATCGCACTTAAATTATGGTTTGCATTCTGAATTTCGTAAGGAAAAATTTTATTAATAATTGAATTCGTGTAGTTATGAGATAAGATGAAGGTAAATTTTGAACCATTTGATTCTTTGGCTTCAGTATTTGAATTGTCGTGTAATATTTCAATATCATGCACATCAATCAAAATAAGTTTTTCTAATGTTTTCATTAAAAACGAATAAATAGTATGTTGTGTTACATTAATATTGTTATCATGACTATCTGAGTTAAAAATTCCAATTTCTTGATTTTTGTATTCAGCATCATATTTACTATCAGACAGACAATCCAATAGCAAGTGAATAATATCGTTGAGTAAATACTCCAAAAATCTAATTTCTGCAATAATACAGTATCTTGGGGATGAATTTATTGATTCCGCACAGGAACAAATATAAAGAGAGTTGCAGTCCGTGTCATATATAAGTTTTCTAAGGGTAAGAGAACAAACAGTTGCTAGAAACTGTGCTTTATTTCTCTTCATCCTCGAAATACATAATATTGAACAATGTAGACCTAAATAACGAAAAAATCTTGGTAATTCACAACTCTTTTTATATAAAGAAGTTAACTTTAGATCTTTAACAATTTCCTTATTTTCACAGTTATTTCCACTACAATTGGGTTCAGAAGTTATAGGTAAAGTTACTGAGCCCAAGATAATTTCAACAAAAATTACATAACATTCTTTAGGGGGGCACTTTTGAGAGATTTTAATTGAAAGTTCACGGAATAATTCCCAAAAATTTGATTCAATTGAATAACATCTTTCATTATAGAACGGATTTTCAGACTTAGAATAACAATTATTAGGAAATCTCAAAATTTTTGAACTTTTATCAAAAACTATAGATAAAATATCTGGTGAAACATAATTCAGGTGATTTGAAATGCTTGTCTTAGTATCTATATGTTTCAAGATATAGCTGCATACCTGAGTCAATCTTCCAATCACCAAATAATAGTCATCATCCGAATCTAGCCAAGTAATTATCTGACGATAAATTGTAAATACTTCATCTGTTTTTTTTCCATCTTCAATATATTTTTTAAGAGATATTGGTAAATCTGTCATAAATTTTAAATTACTCTGTGACTGTAATATCAAGATTGGTACCTAGAAAAGAACTAAAGTCAAGCCAAGCAACCCGCTATTTTTTTTTTGTAAATTTAGAGAAGTTGTGGGTAGGACTTGATTGAACAATTAGTTCATATTAATTTATATTTTTGCTTTGAATCTGGTAAATCGAATGTAAAATAAATAGTTTTAGTAATGTGTTTTAAATGTGCACTCATATTAATAAATATATTTGAAAGTGACATTTTTATTTATTAATGTTTTAAACAAAATAAAATGAATACATTTTGAAATTATAATGATTTATTAAAGGTTATAATTTAGTGTAATTTATTTAAGGACTTATATTCTTGTTTTCTTTTAGAGTATTTTCCTTCCAATTAGGAAGCTACCAAATTTTGAAATAATCTTCCCGCTGCGACCTATTTTTTTCTGTGTAAAGCGTTTTTACTAGATTTAATAAATATAAAATGCTAGATCATTCATTTGAGGAAAATGTGTGCACTTTCAACAAAAGTGAAGTTATATTAGGTGTTGATGAAGCAGGAAGAGGCCCAGTATTGGGACCAATGGTATATGCGTGCTTGTACTATCCGAAAGAAAATGAGGAAGTGCTAAAAGAATTTGGAGCAGACGGTGAGTTTTTACGATTAATGAGCTTAGCTGATATTTAAATTATTCTTTTAGACTCTAAGAAGTTAACTTCTAGCAACAGGGATAAAATTAACGTGAAAATTAGAAAAGAAATTGATAAGTTCGGTTGGAGGATACATTCATTGTCTCCGGAATATTTAAGTTGTGAAATGCAAAAAAGGTGAGTCAGCAACCTTCTTATTTGTTAGTGCAATTTTGATTTTGATTAAACAGGAAAAAACACAATTTAAATGAAATTTCACATACAGCAACTATAGGTAGGTTACTTTCTAGGCATCCACATTGAGAATTTACTAAAAGTGGTAGATTTGATATCTTCTGTTCTAAATAATGGTGTTAATGTAAAGGAGATATACATTGACACTGTTGGACCTCCTGAAGCTTACAAGAATAAATTGAAACGAATATTTCCTAATATTAGTATTGTTGTCAAGCCTAAGGCGGATTCACTTTTTACTTCCGTAAGTGGTGCATCCATTTTAGCAAAAGTTAAAAGAGACGATTTTTTACTAAATTGGTGGGATCAACCAGATGTTGATAAATATGACTTAAATGGGAACGATATAAGTAAATATGAACAAGGAAGTGGATATCCGGGAGATCCTAAAACAAAGGAATTTCTTAAACTAACTTTTGACCCCATTTTTGGTTTTCCTAATATTGTTCGTTTTTCATGGTCTACTGCTGTTGATTTAATCAATAAAGATGGTTATGATGTAATTTGGGACTTAAAAGATAGTGAAGAGAATAATCAAGGAAAGATTTCTTTCAGTAATCCAAAAAAAAAGGGTATGTTTCGCAAAATAAAATATAAAAATCAAAAACTGCAACTATTCAATTCACTTAATTATTATCTCTATGACCCACACCTAATTTGTTTGGTAAAGGTATTCAGTTTGACTCTGAATCGCTTAGTCTTCGTAAATTATCAAGAATGAAACGACTATTTAGCAACTTATAAAAGAATTCAATAAAAAATATTCGCTTTCTGTATGCAATTTGTTTTATTACATTATTACTTTAATTAATAAAACAATTAATTTTTTTTGTTTTACCATTTACGAGTACAATTTTGTCAAATGATTAGCAACTATCGCCTAAACGACAAAAAAAAGCGGGAATCACAATTTTTTTTCTTTTTGCAGATAATAGTTCACAATTAGTGTAAATAATTTACTAATAAAAGGCAAAAATTTGTTCCTCAGAAAAAAGATTTGGAGCGTGTTGTACATATTAATAGTTTTGTATTGGTTTTGTTTTCTTTATACAATTTGAAAATTCGCTTCAATAACTTGGGTGCTATACACAC
Organism: Cryptosporidium ryanae; assembly: GCF_009792415.1. NCBI lineage: Eukaryota > Apicomplexa > Conoidasida > Eucoccidiorida > Cryptosporidiidae > Cryptosporidium > Cryptosporidium ryanae. The sequence goes on from NW_027125568.1 coordinate 174,848, forward strand.
AACTAAGCTCCAAACAATACAAAATCTAAAAGGGGTAAAATAAACATTTTATTGTGTAAAAATAATGACTAGGAGAACAAAGGCGTCAAAAAATTTATCGTTTCAAATTGATGAATCTAGACAAACTAGGTTAGATCTTGAACATGGGATAAAATCAACTATATCTCTGAAAAATGCCCCAAGTGACTTGAAAAAAAATGTCGATGGCGTGAAAACAAGGGCGATGTATAAGCAGGCCAGTGAGAATGAAAAATATAGCGGAATAGATGAAATAGGTATATGCTCTCCAATGAAGAAAACAAAAACACGACAGGGTAAGAAAAAAACTTCGGAATCTAGTATAAAAAACAGGGTAGATGATAATAATATAAACGACTCCAAGAAAGATACTAAAGATAATAACTCCAATAAGAATAAAAAGATATTTATTAATGATGAAGGTGATTTTGATAATGTTATTATTGAAAAAAAAGAGAGTATTAATACTAGCATAGAATTGGATAGTCTGCTTCCACCAACAGCTCCCGAATCTCAGGTATCATCCCCAATTAGATCTGATGATGTATGTGATTTATTTTATCCCACATCTGAATTTGTTAAACCTGATGGAGGAATAGAATTACTCAGTTTTTTGAATTCAGAACACAATACTGATTTATCTCTTTACAGTGACATCATTTCAGGTAATAACAAACACAAACTTGAAGGATTGATGAAAATCAAGCTACCCGAAAAATATGAATATCTACTTAATATATTTCAGGGTCTAGAAATAGTATTAAGAATACTAGAAAGAAGGCAGAAGCCTTTTTTTTATCTATCACTAGTTAAAGAACAAGTAGAAAATGTAACAAAGAAGGCTTTTCATCTTGAAAATCTGCAAAAACTATTATGGATTGCACCTCAACTGATATCTGTTAGATGGTGTAAATTAAATAAATACGATTTGGTATCTAAATACTCTAATATCAACGAAAGGAATGCTTTTAATGGATACGAATTGAAAATAATTTTAAACCAAGGTATAAATAATGTAGTCGATAGAATTTCTGATTCAAGTATTAATGATAGAGTTAATACATTGAAATTGATTATGTTAAACTTCGTACTTTTGCAACAGAAATTTCATCTTAAATATAACCTCTCAAAAGAGATTAATGTTGAAACAAAACTGTTGGAATTAACTGATTGGTCTACCCTTTTTACTATTGAGAGCTGTGTGGATATTCCGAAGGCAAAGTTGCCATTAAAAGAGAGAACCGACAATGAATTATTTGGAAGTTCAGAGGCCAGGATAAAGAGTTTAAGTGTGACACCAAATGTAAGAAGCTTATATAAATTTAAGATGATTAGTAGTATTTCCAATATAGAGGATTACTTAGACAAAAAAGAACAAAATAATAGAAGGTCACTATCAGCTGATGAAAAAAAGGTTGATATTATAGATTGTGATAATGTTATTAAAACGCCAATTAGAAAAAAAAGTGAATTTATTGATATAAATGATGTAAACGACGAAAGTATATCTTTTTCATTAAAAACACCTGAAATTAAATCGGAAATTCATACAACTCCAAGAAGAAATTTTCGGTCATCATCGCTAATTTCACGTTCAATTTCACCAATAATTTCTACTCCAAAAACTCAAGTTCATATTCCACAGTCTAAATGCCCGAAGTCAGTAACAACTCATTCTAAAAATAAAAATTTATTGACACCTTCACAAAAAGAATTGCTATTTACAGTGAGAAGACGCGAGAAAATAAGAGAAATAAGCAAATTAATTAATGTGGAAGATGATGAATACAACATTAAGCTTGAGGAAATAAAGAATGAAATTTGGACAGTACAACAAATCTCATTTATATTTTTACATTCAAAAAAGTTTATACCGACTACCCAACTTCCTTTATTAGCAAAGCGTTTAATAACGTATGCAAGGAATTGCCCTTCAGTACATCAAGTTCAGAATTCAATTTTAAGTTTGTCAGACAAATTTCCAGAAGTGATAAGTTTAGGTGACTCTAATGTTGAAAAGGGGATAAAATTGGTTAAACTAAAAATAGACGATGAAAATATAGTGGAAATTACGAAAAAACTAACTGAAGAAAAAAACTCAATTATTAATGAAAGAGAAAAGTTTAGGTTAAATACAATGTCTAGTTTCCAGGGGAATTAAAACCGAAAATTCTATTCCAATTGGTATTTTTTAAAATTCATTTCCTTTCTATAAACCTAGAGAGGAATGCGCTGCAATTCTAACTGTTTTTGGTTTAGAATGAGATTGCAGGACCTTAAGCTTTGCTTTTATTACTTCAATTCGTTTAGAATTAATTTCTGATTTGTTATAGAGATCTCTATATAAACTGTAGATATAACTAGCAATTGGATCTTTAGATTGATAATTTTTTATAAGCCTTCTTGGCTCATTCAATGGGGGGATAAACTGAGCCATTTTCGGATCTGATTGATAAGATGACAACGAATCCTCGAAAAAAGTAAGTCTGTTTTGAACATCTTTGCAATTTCTTGAGATACATTCCATCATCTCACCTATATCATTATAAGGTATTCTTGCTCTACTGCTGAGAGCACCTCTTGCTGCCAGGTCTTTTAAATCAAAACCCAAAAGATTTTCAACGTAATTTCCCTCAATACTGATTTCATCTAAATACTTTTTATTTTTTATATTTGGATTACGTCCTGTATTCTTTGAATTTGCTGCCATTCTTAATGTTCCCCTGCCAGGTAACTCCGCAAGACCATGAAAATCTATTAATTCAGAGTCATCTATACTAACCTTGTCGGAAATTTGGTTTCCTTTTTTGTCTCTATATGAATATATTGATTTTGGAACAGCTGAATAAGGATCGGGAATGTCATCTAATAGTGGTGCCTCATTTACTTTGTGAAACACATCAAACCCATGCTTATTTTTAGTCACTTGAATTTTGTTGTTTATAGAGTTTTTTATTTCAGAGTTATAATTCCCATGAATCGTGTCTTTTGTCCTTAATGATTCAATTTTTGCTCCTATATCATGCTCAGAAGGTATAAAGAGTGTGCCGTAATAATCCAGTAATCCGCCTTTAAGATCAGTTATTGTTGTTCCGATGTCAGTAATTACACCCAAGTGAGGCCATCTTTCTTCTGCAGTTTTATTATTAGGAAGTGGCGGCTTTGTACATTCTTCAAATGATCTTATTGTAGATGGTGATAACTTGATGTTTTCTGTATTTAACGAGGCATTTCCTGTACTTAAAGTATTTAAATTTTGTTGAATTCCTTTCAGATTATCCCCAATAGGAGATTCTCCTAACTTAATTGTTTCTTGTTTTTTCATTTTCTCACTGTTTTACTCACATATATTCTTTTTAAAAAAAAAAATAATTTTCTATATGGATTTCGAGTTGAAATAAACCTTTCCGCGTTTGCATGTGAAAAGGGTGCATGTGCATTAAAATAGTATCGTCTACATTGATTTCATCGATAGGGTAAACAAGAGTTTATTTCTATAAGTAGTAATTGATTAATTACAAGTTGATTACTCACCTCAGTTATGTAAGGTCATTATTACAAAACTTAAAAATAAAAAGGGTATTCACCTTTTTTGAAGTAGTTATCTGAAATAACTCAAAAACCAATAGGCGGGAGGGTTATTTTTTTTTATCCCCGTCACGAATTAATGATGATAATTAATTATTAAATAAACAAACTTTTGAGAGTAATTCATTACTGACATGATTAAATCGCCTGAATTCTGGGATAAGGAGTCAAAAGCACCTCTTTTAAAAAGGAATGCCAACTTATTTTCTAATGAATCAAAAGAAACAGACGAACATATTAAAAGAGCAGAGAGTTGGCTAGAAGTTGCTCTTTGTCCAAATCAGCAAGTAAAATCAATTAATGAATGTAGCAACAACTATAAATGTTTGTATAATGTAAATTTGGTTCCATTGGATCAAGGAATCGAAATAAAATTGCTCGATAATACGAGTGATCCGGAAATAAATAGAATTTTTAAATTAGATGCAGAGAGAACATTTTCTGATGAAGAAAATAGAGTCAAGATGATTAAAGTTTTAAGCACAATTTATCAAGAAATAAAAGACTATCATCAAGGTCTTGGATTTGTTGTTGCATTTTTACTTCTCCAATTAAAACCAGAAGACACAGTTCGTCTAGCTTTATCTTTGAATAGATATTATTTACCTGGTTACTTCAAGACTGCTCCATTTAACTATGTGAGAGATGCTAAGGTTTTTGAAAAACTATTATTGAGAAGATATCCCGAAGTTGCAAAAAAAATTGAGGACTCAGCATGTGCAGAGGCCTTCTGTTCAAAATGGTTTGTTGGGCTGAATGTCCACGTATTACCTTTTCCTGCTCTCTGTAAATTTTTCGAAATACTGTTTTTAAAGGGTAATTTGTTCTTGTTTCAATTTGGTTTATCAGTTGTAGATGTTTGTAGAGAAGATATATTGAATGCAAAGGATGCATCTGAGGTATTGGCAATTCTACGCCTTGATGAAAAAAAATATCACAACTTAATGGAACACAATGAATGTGGGCCAGGTGCGAAGCCCGGAAGTTTCTTCACTCATTTGGTTGAACATGCACTCGATATTGATGTTACTGAGGACGAAATTAACGAACTTAGAGAAATCATTGTCGGGGAAATGAGGTTGCAAGAAGAAAAAAGGAAACAAAGAGAAGCAGAATTGAATTTGGATGACGATGAAATCGTATTTTCAGATGAAGAATAGAATAGAACCTAAAACCGTAATAATTTATATTAGACGATAAAAGCAAGATAAAAAGTACTAATTAATAGTCGTAGTTATCAAATCCCTTGTTATCATTGTAACTGTCACTGTTACCCACATTATTTCCTGTGTGAGTTGTAGTGTAGTCATCATAATAAGTATATCTGTCTTGTAGAGGAGCATTACTATATTGTGGGAAATGCTGCAACTTATTGAAAACTTTATTCCAAAATTCATTTTCTGCAAATGAGCATTGAGATTGCCTTTTAATAAATTCCGCTACAGTACTATTAAAGACATCTATTTTTTCAGAGAAGAAATGTGGCATTTCGTGGATAACAAGTACCACTCTTCCTGCAGATAGAAGCGTTCTCAGTGCAGATTGATCTTCTCTGTACCTTTCTAGTTTCGAAAGATTTGATTCAGAAGTAAATGAACCCTCACGAGACTTAGAAGTAAACAATGAAAATCCGCTTACAATACCTTTGGCTGCGGAACTTACAACACTTGTAATTGTATTATTATTTGAATTTGATAATGAGTTAGATCTGCAGTCCTTTAAATTAGTCTCTTCCGCACAAAAACTTAAGCTGTTGGGATTCAAAAGACACTGCAACTTTTCCAAAGTTTGTACAGCTTCAATCATGCATTCAGTATCATTCATTTCTCTTGTAATAATACCGTGTAACATATCATAATGTTTTTGAGCTGAAAAGGAATTCATATTGTGCAAATTCATAAAAATTGTTGATAAATCAAGTCTCGAATTAACTCCATTATCTAAGCAAATATTATGGAAAAGTGATGGAATTTCCTTAAATGAATAGTGTATACGGTTATAAGAACAAGTTATTGTATTTAAATGCTCACTTAGTTGTTCTAATTTCACAAAATGGGACTCCAAACGGCTTGAAAACTCAGAAATTGGACTTGTGTCGACTTTTGGAACAGAAAAGCGATTTGAAGGTCTACCGAACCCATTACTATTGCCAGCATTATCTGTTGATAAAACACTGTCAAAACTACTAAAATACTGTGTAACGATGTCAAATAAAGGACGGTTTGACTCTTCCTTTTTAAGTGTTTCCATTCCGCTATCAGTTCTGTTCAACCATGTTCTCACCAGTTCTGATGATACCAAATAATTTCTATTGAAAATACGTCTCAAAAACTCCTCTAAATAACGTCTTCTAAATTCAATAAAATCCTTTTCAAATCTACCAACCTTTTTTTTCTTTGGTATGGGTGGAATAAAAACACCAGGAAATTGCATAACTAAAGTAGATCTCAACCATTCAAAATCGCTATACCTTTTCCTAGTGGAAAAATTGCGGCCATCTGGAGTAATTCCTGAAACCAAATAGACTGTATATTTTCCCAAACCCATTGATTTGTTTTCAGGATCAGTAACGTTTACCTGGTAATTACATCTTTTCGGCTCTACTCCCCAGTCAGAAATAATATAATTACTTGTTTGGTCATTTTCGCGATAATTATCGATGTTATCAGCTTTTGCACTTTCAGGCGACATATTCAAATCAACACATTAAAAATCAACATTAAAAACCAGAAAACAAGTTTAATTCCTGTATATGAATTATTATTTTCACAAAAAGTGCTTGTAAATGCAGAATTATTGATTATAATGGAATACTGGAATAAACTGTAGAAGTCCAACAATCTATAATCCATATTAAGCTATAAGTGATACCCCTCATTTAAAAAAGAGAAGTAGGCGCCATGATTTTTGTACTATCTATTTTTGCTAGAATATTAACACAAAAAAAAAGTAATAAATATTATAATATGTAATGTTCATTTGTAAACATCTAAGTTAATGTCATTTAATTGTAAAACATATTATATAGGGAAAGAAGAATAATGACGGTAAATTTGTGCATGATTTGGGCTTTATTTAGATTGTTGAAGTTTAAAGAAATAATATAACCCATTATTAGTTTTAATTTTATTTATATAATGTTTATTTTGCCAAAGAATTTTTTTAATATTAGCCTATTCAATTTTTCTAAAAAAAAAATTGGACAACATGCAAAAAAAGAAAGAACCGCCTAAATTGCATGCAATAAACGTTATTTTAAGAATAGACTTTGTATTGGTTTAGTGTTTTGTTGATTCATTACATTTAATTGTAGTGTTAAATCTGAAAAGTGGGTCCATTATACGATTCTCTTGTTTAGTATTAATCAGATAATTTTCATTTTCTCAATTAACGAAAATATAGATAGAATAACGGACTATTAAATTGAATGAATATAAGCCAATAATTTTATATTTAAAGCTTGATAATAATATCAACTCTCTTTATGAGATTTTAAATTTAATAGAGCGATGCAAAAAAATGTTTGCTAAAAGAGTTACAATATTCATTTTAGTTGCAATATATTTAACAAATGTGAATTGTGATTTGCCTATTCATGTTACAACATCAGATATAGTCGGAAAATGGAGATTCGATTACACATCGCCATTAGATTACTGGATTGATGGTTGTGGTTCTGGAATACCAAATAAAAATACACAAAATTTACAACCAAGTTTGTCAGATTACAATAAATGGTTAAAGGAAAGAAATAATGGCGAGTTGAATTCAATAAGCCTTATTCTTACAGATACACTTTTAGACAGTAGCAAAATTACAAATAAAACTCTGCTGATTCCTGGAAGAGATGACTGGACCTATTTAGCGGTTAAAGATGAAAATAATGAGGAAGTAGTTGGAAGATGGACAATGGTCTATGACGAGGGATTTGAGGTAACAATAGGTAGCATGACTATTTTTGGCTTCATGAAGTATAATTTATTAAGAAATGAGGACTGCAATGCAAATGATGGTGACAATGAAAATTCAAATGGTGAAACACTTTGTTATGAAACAAATCCAACAATGTTTCAAATTGGTTGGTATTATATGAATGATCCAGTTAAAAGAGGATGTGTAAATGGAATTAAGGAAGAATCGTTGTATGGAAACAGTATTATTGAGTTGGTTAAGAATAGAGTAGAAATTCCGATAAGAAGAGCAGTTGAAAATAGTATCAAAAATTTATCAAGTTCACTTCATGATTTTGCAAGTAAACACAACAACAATAGCTTAAAAAATTGGAAAGCGAAAAGTAACTTTAGTGTAACAGATATAGCATTTTCACACCACCCATTTTATATGAACCATGTGGATTCAAAAAAAATCCATTTTACGAGAATGTCAGCAATGGAGAGATCAACATTCATTGAAGTTACAAGTAATAGTTACAGAGAAAATGGTGGATATTCTCTTGGTCTCACTAATTCAATTTTTGCATGTAATGTAAATCGCATCGAAAACGAATATAACCTTCCAAAGTCATTTTCTGTTGGTGATCCATTTACTAATAAAGATTTCAATGAGTATCCATATAATCAAGGAAATTGCGGTTCCTGTTATGCTGTATCATCTGTGTTTATACTTGCAAAAAGAACTGAAATAATGCTTAATAAATTGACAAAAGGCGAGTCAAAATTTGAAAAAGTCAATCTTTCTTCTCAATCAGTACTTTCTTGTTCGCCATTTAATCAAGGCTGTGAAGGTGGATATCCATTTCTTGTTGGGAAACAAGCAAAGGAAGTTGGAATACCTGTTGATGAATGTATGACTTATTATGCTGATTCAAATCAAGAGTGTAGCTTTAATCCTTTTATTTCCCCAGATGATAATGACCGTCTATATTGTGGAAAAGATGAAAGAATTTACGCAGAAAATTATGGCTATGTAGGTGGGTGCTATGAATGTAGTGATGAAAAGAAAATGATGAAAGAAATATACAACTTTGGACCGATTGCAGTTGCATTACATATTGGAACTTCACTTCTTGTATACGAAAATGGTATTTATGATTCAGTTCCAGATGATCATACTAAATATTGTGACATACCAAATAAACAACTAAATGGATGGGAGTACACAAACCATGCCATCTCAATCGTTGGGTGGGGTGAGGAAAATGGAATACCATACTGGATCATTCGTAATTCATGGGGTCCCAATTGGGGAAATAAAGGGTATGCAAAAATAAGAAGAGGGAAAAACATTGGTGGAATCGAGAATCAAGCAGTTTTTATCGATCCAAGTTTTTCAAGTGGTCTTGGCCTTGCATTACTTAACAAGTATGTAAATAACAAAGAAGACAACGAAAATAAAGTGGAAATTGAGGAAATACAATTAAATGAAAAAGGATATCAAAGAGCAAACTATACTATTGAAAACAACCCTGAGTAATTTAATAGAATATACAATATACTTTTCATAATAAATAATTATTTTACACTTGTTTTTTATTTTTGCATGTTAAATTTTGTTGGCGGCTTTTTCAAGTTTTTATTTTTCTTTTAATTGATAATAAAATTATATTTTGGAGTTAAAAAGCTCAATAAAACCAGAAAATCATTGACTTTAAGATGGAAGAAACGCTTAATGAATATGGCAAAAACGGGAAATCAATGGGGAAGATGTCAATTCCCCCACTTATCAATGAGAATAGTAAAGAAGTAATACTGTTGACTCAAGAGATATCAAATATTTTTGAAAACACAAATGAAGAGAACAATATATTAAATAAAATTACTGAAGAAATATCAGATCTTGAAAAATTTATAGTGTTCACACAAAACAAATTAGATTTGATCATTAAAGGTGAGTCTTGCTTTTTTTTCTAGTAAAAAATTATCACGCCGTTATTATAGAAATTAAGGCCACAGAAGACAGTTATATAAGAGAACTTGAAAATATTGGAAATAACAGAGCTAACTTTGCAGAGAATGTCAGAGTTTCAATAGTCGAAGATAATAAATGTGCGATGATAACATCAAGATGTGAGGAAATAGAGAAAGAACTGTCAAATATCCATGATAAATACGCACTGCTGCTTGAAAAAAAGAAGCAATTATTGAAATCTATGAGAAATTCAGAAGAGGTATTACAAGCTAAGAAGAAAATGTATCAGAGTATTTCAATGATATCTTGGTCACTAATTTCAGATTCATTTATACAGGGACACTTCATTCCCGTAAACTCTCCAACAAGAACTGAGTCTTTTCAGCTCCAAATAGGAGAAGATAGTAAGTTTTTACCTAATTATTGTGCTACTTGTTCTAATTATACTTTAATTAATCAGGAAAAGTATCTAATGCAGAATATTTATGGTCAGAAATAGAAAAGTTTTGAGATATTCAAGGCTTTATAATAATAATGATGAATAATTTGATTCATTCAATGTATCCCCGGAAAATTAGTGCACTTTTCAATATATTTCCCTGGATAGAACAACTCGAGAAAGAACCAAATAAAATAATCGATAACCGCAACGAGTGCAAAAACCTTTCCAATGATACTTCCTGTATTTGAAATACGTAATAGTCTTTCTTTTATTCCTATTAATTCCACCTGATTTGAGTTTTTATATACTTCTTCTGTTCTTTTTGCAATATCGTGCCAAGAATACATAGCAGATATTTTTCTGTGAGATATATTTGGATCAAATTTCCCCTCCCTAATAATTCTAATGGCAATTTTAAGTTCATTTACCATATTTGAAATTGATGGATTAGAAAGTCTCAAAATTTCCTCAGGAAGAATCTCTGGAATTCCACCCACATTTGAAGATACCACGAGTAATCCACAAGATGCTGCCTCTATTATACTAATTCCAAACGCTTCTGTAAGAGAAGTATTTAAAAAAATGTGTCCTCTCTGCAAAACCTGACAAACCTTGGCACAAGGAACTGACCCAAGCAATTCGACACGATTTGAAAGGTTATATTTCGTACACATCTCGTGCAAAAGATGTTTTTTAGGTCCATCTCCTCCAACAATAAATCTTACATTTGGATCACTGTTGCATATTCTAGGTATTATCTCAACCAACAAGTCCACTCCTTTCCTGTATGTCATTCTGCAGATAGAAACAACTATAACTTCATTATTTACTGGAGACTTGTAATTTGGATTTGGAAGGAAATCATTACTGTCTATTGCATTCGGTATGACGTAAACATTATTTGGTGATACGAGAGACCTATAAATCAGATTTTTTTTATTAGTGTGTGAAACACATATTACATTATCTATGCACGAGAGGGATATCCTGAAAAAGTTGTTCACATGAATAGAATCATAATTAGATAGCCCAAATAAAGAGTGGTCTGTGAACACCACCCTATAACCCATAGTTACTGCATGGAATAAGCATTCCAATGCCAACATAGAAACAGATTGATGTCCATGAACTATGTCAATCTGTTCTCTTATAAGAATTTGTCTGAATAGCGGAAATAATGTGAAAAGAGATGGATAAATTACATTATCATAAATTGTTTTATATGGAAGATAGTATACCTTCAGACCTATTCCCATGTATCTAACTCCATATCTATCATTCCTACTGTGAGTAACAACTATAACTTTGTATCCTTTCAGCATTAAACATTGTGATAATTCATATATATGCATTTCCACTCCTCCAAGACCCGGATAAAAAAAATCAGATACCATACAAATATTAGGTAAATTATTCTTTCTAGCATTATTTCCGAGTTTACAATTAAATTCTATAAAACTTTCTGGTCCTATTTCTTCATCCATATTTGTCTGAAACCGAATATAGAATTAAAACGATTACACCTGTCCTTAATATTGTTTATTCACATAAAAGAATAGCATAGGTAAATATATTTAGGGAAAATTAATTATTTTTGTATATTTTATAAATAAAAAACATTAAATTTTAACCTCATAAGAAGGTAGATAAAATTTTGTTCAATTTTTAGTCGTGTTAAATTTCAACACTCATTTATTTTGGCTCCATTTGACAACTTGTATCCCCACAATAAATAAATAAAAAAACGAAAATGAGAAAAAAACAAAGCAAATTAAATTCTAAAAATTTCAAATAATAATGGCGAACATACAAATAATTTATTAGTTATTAAAATTACTTAAATTATACCTTTAAAAAACCTAAAGTTTGATACTTATGTTATTTTTCTTTATATCTATGGATTTAAAAAAATAGATATTAAGTAAATAATTAAAGAATTAAATGTTAATAATTTTACTTAAATATAAACCTACTTGACAACTTGCTTAATCTTTTTCGAGCTTTTTTATCAAGTTTAACATTTTTTTTAACCTTAATTATCTCCATCACAACATCACGATTTTTACCAACGTCTTCTGAGCTATTGTCGGTTTTTCTAGATTTTTCTACAACTTTTAACTCCTTCTTTATGTTGTTTTTCCTTTCAATTTCCTTTAACCATTCTGTATATCGTCTTTTTCTATTTTTGTCGTTTTTCTTAGCCATGGATGTTGTCGCACACAACAAAACTTTGTTTCAAAAGCTATAATTAAAAACTGGAAATTCCATAAGAATAAAAATATTATATTATTGGGAGTCCGTAAAAAATTATTAATAAATCTATATACGGAAGTTTATTTTTTTTAAGGAAAAAAAAAGCAGGAATTCAAAAATATTGAATTAAAAATACCGCCGTTTCTCATTAAAAGAATTAATTTACATATTTACGATTAATATAAAGTCAAGTTACCTCCAAACTTGAAGGTAAATAGCAGCGTGAAATCACACAATTACTTTAAACAATATTACACAAAAATTTATATTTACACACAATTTATTCTCAAGCACCTATTTTTGATGTCTGTGTTAACATTTTCACAGTCTCTGTACTTTAATCAAAACAAGCGGCAAAAAAGGTGCACAGTGGTTCTAGCTTATGTACAAGTTGACAAGTTATTAGAAATACTTCCTAAAAAAGGAGATTTATCTAATATCATAATTTGAATTGGAAATATTAAAACCTCGAATCTGTTGTAATGACCTTTTTCTTATAAATCAAAAAATACTTTTGATTTGTGCTGCTACTAAATAACAGGAATTGCTTCTCAAGTACATAACTCATTGTGAGTAAAAAGTAACTCTAAAGTGAAATTTTCTGAATAGAGAAAATATGTCATCTGCTCACGAAAACAATACTGGTACAAAACTAAGACCTGTAGTGGACTTTGGAGATGATAGATGGGTTTCACTATCTACAGCAGAATATAAAAAAACACTCTTAACTAAAAATCAAAGCTATAGTGAAATTGAAGATGATTTAGAAAGCGAACAAAACTATGAAGAACAAGATGAGTATGATTACAATTATCAGGAAGAAAATCATGATATTACCGATGAAAGTGAAGAAGAAGAAGAGGATAACAAATATCATGATAACAGAAACGACAAGTTGAATAACAATGACGTTTCAATTTACCCAGATATGATAAGATATCACTTTAAGGAGGCGTTTAGTATCAATGAGGGAGTTGAGGCAAGAGAATTTGGTTTTAATCAAGAAGAAGAAGAAGAAGAAAATTATGAAGAAGAAGAGGAAAATTATGAAGAAGAAGAGGAAAATTATGAAGAAGATCTAGAGAATGAAATTATTGAGGAAGGTGAAATAACTGAATATCAAAATATTGAAGAGGCTGTTCCAGATGAATTGGTTAAACCGTGGAATATCGAAGATATATATGAAAATGTGGAGGTAAAATATATTGAAGGCAAGGGTAGATGTTTATTTGCAAAAAAATGTTTTAACCCAGGTGATATAATATTTGCAGAATCTCCAATATTGGTAGTTACTCCAGAACTGTCTCCAGAACTTTCAGAGTTTCTTGAAAATATGAATTCCAAAGAAACTTTTACACTACCGCCTCTTTGGCATGTTGCAGCTCTTTGTAGCTTAACAATGTTGGATGAAGATGAAAAAGCAGCATGCCTAGACAAATGGGTTCCTGATCCGGACGCTGAACCAAGTTATGATGTTCATAGAATAATAGAAAATACAGGTATAGAAGTTGATCCACACCTATACGAGAGAACCTTAAATGCTTGGAGATTTAATTCATTTTATCATACTTCAAATAATGGAATTGTTTTATACAACGTTATTAGTATGATGGCACATAACTGTGGTGCAAGTTGTTGTTGGCATTACGGTGTAGACAATACATTTGTATTAAGAGCTAAAACTCGTCTAGAAGTTGGAGATGAAATAACGATATCTTATATTTCTGATGAAGACTTGTTTAAGTGCTCCAAAACACGAAGAGAGTTGTTAAGTAATTGGTTATTTTACTGTCAATGCGAAAGATGTAACAATGTCAACGACTTATCAAGGGGACTTAAGTGTGCTTCTTGCGGTATTGGAAGTATGTTTTTCAAAGAAGATATGGACGGAAACACTACATCTAGTAAATGTAATGTTTGTAGATCCCAACCAGATCAAGAGATAATTGACAGCTACACTGATCTTGAATCACAATATATTGCTAGACTAGAAGAGACAGATAAAAGCGATATTGATGATATTGAAGCAGTGTATTTGGAGGCACAGAAAGTATTTTCTCAACACTGGATAATGTACGAACTAGATACAATGCTTTTTGAATCATATAAAGAGTCACAACAGTATAAATTAGCACTGTCTGCCCTGTATAACAGGCTTAATTTTGTAAGAAGTGTCTTGCCCGATTGTACATACACCCTTGCTTGGATTACGGAAGAACTTGGAGACATTTTAAGTATTTTACAGGAGGAACATGAAAATAATTCGAATAAAAATTATGAAATCGCAGCAATACAAAGGTATTATTATGATACATGGTGTTATCTTACAATCTTAACTGGTCCAAATCATAATTTCACTATTGCTGCTAAGAATAAATATGAATCAATTGCTAATCAATAAATTGCCGTTTAATGACTCTAATATTTAATGCTTTTTATATTAAATTTCAAATAATAAACTTAATTGTTTCAAAATTTCTTTTGTAAAGAAATATCTTATTTTCTACTGAAAGATTTTTTAAAGTTTTTTTTCTTCATACAAAACCCTATAATTTATGTATTGAAAATCCACAACATTAGATTTTTACGTTTCATATTTAGTCTAGATTTATTTTCATCATCAATAGATGATTTATTTATGCATAACATTTAACGTTTATGTTAAATGCTCTAATCTAATAATCAGTGGGGTCATCTGGCGGTAAATGCCACAGGGTACCTTAATTCTCATTTCATATGAATAATGTCGCAAACATAAAGCTTATTATTAGTAATAATACAGCTAAATATTTAAATATATTGAATTGGGATGAATTATAATGATAATATCTCAAAGACAGATAGTAATTCATGTTGTATTATAAATGAAGATTTGGAAAGTGACGTAAGAAGAAAAAATGGCTTTCAAAAACCATTAATTGCATTACAAATAATGATATGGATCCTATTTAGTGCGAATTTATTCCTTTATTTTATATTTATTGTTCCATCTCTCAATTTTACACTAGCAATCTTATCCGGAATATTATGCTCTCTATTAGGAATGATTGTTTTTATTTATGGTTGGAAAGTGACTTCAATAGATCCTGGTTATACTGAGGAAGATTCAAAAATTATTTCAGAGAATATAGAACTTAATGAATGTAAGGTATGTCATTCACTATTTGAGGACCATAGTAAGCATTGTAAACTTTGTAATAAATGTGTTCCACGTTATGATCACCACTGTAAATGGTTAAATACGTGTATTGGTGAAAAAAACTATAGGCATTTCTTTTTAATGCTATTTTTTGTTTCACTACTTCTTCTTTTGATAATAGTAACAACTATAACGACTATATTGCTTCAAACAATTTATGATATTGCATCCTTCTACTGGACTTCAAGATTAAAGTTTTGGTCACCTGGTGTATTTTACATTGTTGGAATCATTATTTTAGTCGTTGACCTACCACTTCTGGTACTTAATGGACATTTGTTTCTTTTGCACTGTTACTTAGTTTTTAAAGGAGTAACTACTTACGAATACCTTACAAAAATTGTAATTGAGGAAGATGAAACAAATAAATCAGAATCTGGTAAATGTAATAGTTGCAATACTGAAAATTTATGTCATAGACTTGCTTCTACTGTAGATTGGATAATTGCCGATAGAAAGAGGATAAATGAGAAAAGGGCAAGATTGAGAGAGGGTAAAGTTAATTTTCAAAGAAACTGTGCAAATTCATATAGTTTTAAAAGAAAAGAAGTAGAATTATCGACTGAAAATCAAATAGACTTTGAAGAAAAATCTATTTCACCTGCAAGAGGTTCCGTTAACGATATTTGACGCAAATTAATTTTAATTATTTAAAAACAAACAAGACGTGAATAAATTATTTGCTTTTTTTATTTATCTTTTGTTCGTCGCTTATATTTAGGGTAAATGAATCTTAAAACAAAATTAGCAGCATTCATATACTCGTTAGTTAAGTACTTTTTTGTAGTTGATATTTTCTCTATAAATGGATATTTAAGTATCCTTTTTATCGTATTTATATTTCTATTTATAGTATCTTCCACCAATGACTCGTCGTTTAAATATTCATACAGATATTTTTTAACGTAGCACTCTATACTCGCTCCCAAACACTCCTTTGCAATTAATAATGCCGAAATTGCTTGACACAAGGGTGAGTATTTTAATGTTTGAATATCATACAAACATATTTCTAGAATATAACAACCTATATAATACTCTAATACTTTGTTTACTCCATTTCCACTCTTCTTATTTAAAGTATTTATTATGAGTGCAGAGCTATTTGTTTTAATAGGCCAATTATTCCTAATTGTTGTAATATCTTTAGAATTTTTATCGTTTTTAACTATGCTTCCTATCTCAAAATTAATATCTTGGGACTGAATACAATACTTTTTGATTTCGCTAATGTCACTTCCGACTATTTCTTTAAGATAACTTTCAATTAATATTCCCATCAAATGCTGCAGAAATAGAAGTGATGATACAGGATTCAATCTAAAAGAAAGTTGAGTAATGATGTACCTTTCTAAATCAATAATTTGTTCTGTGCCTATTTTCAGTCTCTTGCAAACCTCCTTGCTTCTTATATCTGCAACCCTTTCCATTTTTACAGCAAGATAGAAACATGTATAACTCAAGCATCTGATTCTATCCACAGTTATTTTTTTAAATAACTTTTTTTCTTTAAATATTATATTATCCATGAAGTTAACAGTGTTAAATAATATCTCTTCCTTTATTTGATATTTCCAAACAAAATTTGAAAACTCCTCTATCAACTCTATTCTCAAATCTAATAGTGATTTTCCATTTTCCAGTTCTTTTTTGTAATATTCTCTATAAAAATAACAGATATTATGAGAATTATACTCTTTTTGTTTCAATATTATCTGATTAATTATTATTCTTCCAATATCTATTTCTTTATCAAACATATTTTCTCTCATCTCTATTTTTTCTGGTTTGATAATTTCCTCTGGAATTTCATGTTCATAGCTATATTTATATAACTTTTCATTTAATTTGTTATTATCGTTATGAATTTTGTTCTCTGAAAATTTTCTATTCAAAATTAAATTATTTATTGAATTATATGTTTCTTGCCCTTTATTATCAATTATAACACTTTCCAACTCTCCAATTAATTCGCAAATACTATCCTCCTCTTCGTTTTTAATTCCATAATTTAATATCATCTATAATATTAAAATTAGTATTTTGTTTTTTAAATTAGAACACAAAAAATATAAACTAATTAATTAGGGCAATATATTTTAATACATGTAGTTTTATATTGCATGCTATTGGCCACTACCGGCAAACAAATATTCAAATAACATGAATATAAATCCACAATAAATTTATGTTTTAAATAAAAATTTTAGTATAAAATAAAAAATAAATAGATTATTTAATCTTCATCTATATCTTGTATTCCATTCTTATCAATCTAAATCAGTGTCAGCAATATCAATCATCGATTTTATAACTTACTTTGAAAAATGCACTATCTCCATTATTATTTGTTGCATAAATAGTAGATGAAAAAATATCATCCATACTTATCCTCCTTTTAGGCCTTAATAATAATCTATCACAAATTAGAGAATTCCAGGACAACCCCAATGACGGTTCTAGATTAGCATCGGGTAACTTTATATTGTTGTTAAGACTATCCTCTTTACTTTCATAATATCTGGTAGTCATGTGGTTCGTTACTATTACTGATAATGTGTACTTTTTTGACATATCCTCAAGTTGCCTAGCTATTTTTTGTTGCATTTTGAGTCTATATGATTGATTATCTGAAAAAAAAAATCTATGTAATAATGGTGTAAATTATAAGCAACCAACCTAAATCGCACATTCTTATAAGCATACTAATAGAGTCAATTATTATTATTCCAATTTTGTTATCTCTGCAAATCTAATATACATTTATCTACATGTCAAAGTTTATATTTAAAAAACTTACATTTGGAAGAATAAGCATTATGTTATTTAATTCATCCATATCAAAGATTCTCACATATTTTATGTTTCTTATTAAATCATCTGTAACTATATTTTCATCACCACCATTATTTTTTATATAGTTTATTGTATTTTTAGAAATCTCCTTTAATCTATTTGTGCTAAAACTCCCTTCTGTATCTAAATAAATAGAAATATTCTAAACTGTTAAGTTAAAAAGTAAAATTACCTATATAAATTGCATTCAAGCCTGGACCTCCAATATTTTTAGGAATTTGAATGTTTAGTGAAAGCTGCTTGCAAAGCTGTGTTTTCCCAGTACCTGGTACTCCACATAATTCTAATATTCCCTTTCCTATTATTACACCTCCACCTAAAGGATATAAAAAATATAAAAATAAAATAAAAATTTAAACTTACTTAGTATATTGTCTAATTTTTTTGAAGAGGTTTTGATTCTATTAGAAGATGTGGCTTCATGCTTAAATAATTCCAATGCTGATACTTTCTTAATCATTTTTTTATACACACACAATAATATTGTTCTGTGTGAATAATTATAATATTTAAACCACTAACGCATTCTACAGAAGTCTATATAATCGAGTACTTAATTTAAATTTCACTCCTTTTTAAAGCATTTACATTTCAGAATAAAATGCAGGGAAAACAACTGACAGGCGCGTTTCTTTGGCGGCCTACAGTCATTTTTTTTTATTAAAAAATAAAAATAAGAACTAAAAACACGAATTTAACATTATAGACTGTTTAAAGAAAGACACTGTATTATACATAGCTTACAGAATATACATTTGTGTTTTCCACTACCTATACTTGTTTAAACGTGTCCAATATTTTTGGGAAATATTATGATCCATTTCAATCAATTGAATTAATAATAGATTTTTGAGATGGACGGTGGCAGTCCAGGTAAGTTAATAATTTTATCTTATATATTTATGATCAAGTGTATTTGCTAATTTTTTTTAGAACAACTGGTGCGTACCAGATATGCAGAAGTCCTACGAAACTTAAGGAGCCCTGCTGGGTCGGGGAAGATGATACAAAACTTAACATTATTGGCTGAGGATCAACGCCAATACGCACATATAATTGCAAGTGTTATACTAGAAGAAATTCCAAGATCTGACATACCAAGAAAGTATGTGCTTTTGTGTTTGGTTGATTCTATTGTTAGAAAATGCCGTTCAGGGTCCATTTTCTTTCCATATTTTTTGCCATACATAGCTCCATATTTTGCAGAGGCTTATACTACAAAAACCCCTACTCAAATATTACGTTCTCTTGAAAAACTTTTAAAGGTTTGGAATGATTCGTTTCCTAAAGATATAGTAAAAAAATTAATTTCCACAACTAATTCAGTTAGATCAAAATTAAATGAGCCCCCAATCGAATTAGAAACAAGAACAGTTTCAATTGCCTCAACAAAACAGAGCGTTGATACTGGTTCTGGTAACAATGTAATTGATTCCTCTAATTCAAAAAAAGAAGCTAATATATTGAATGATATATATTTACAGGTATCTAAATCGATTATTCAAAAAGCTAACATAACAGATGAAAACAATGTTTTACTTAGTAAATTGATTAAGGACCCAAATGTACATAAAATAACATTTCTGAGTTCACAAGGGAAAGTACAAGAATCCCAGAGCTTGTTTAATATACTAGTTAATAGTTTAGAGAATTCTAAGATTGATACAAATAACTCAAAAGGAATTTTCCACCCACCACACAAAAGAATAAAACAAGATAACTTAGAAGTTGGTATAAAAAATGATGACAAAAATATCACAAATAAGTGCAATATGCCTAATTCTGTTTCAACGACAAGTGATATTTCGGGGAAACAGCCAAATCAAGTGAATATAGTTCAAGCAAATATTAAAAACAACATTATTGGAGCTTCTCAAGTTATTTCAACCAGTAATTCAAGTTCTTGTTTACCAATATCATCTATAACAACGGCATCTGTTGCTGCTGCTGCTGCTGCTGCTGCTGCTGCGGCCGAAGTTGTTCAGTCAAAAACGCAGATGCAGCAGAAGCATTCTTCTATGTTAATTTCAAACCAAGCTGGTGCAATTCCCTCTCATGGAAAGGTACCAATGAATCAGTTAATAGCAGGACAACAATTGGTAAATTCAAATAATATTTCGAATATAAATGCACAAGTTAAGAGAACCTTTTCTCCGAGATTTTCTGAGAATAACACCTCCTCCATATTGCTCACCATTTGGAATCAATTATTTAAGAATAACGATAAATTTAAAGATATTGATACTAAAAAGCTACTGAAGATTAATTCTTCTGTTATTGATGGAAAGGGTGATCAGAACATTTTTGTAGAAGGGTTACATATAAATGAAATGAATGACCTTTTTTTGTTATATAAGAAACTTCAAGAGAACGTAGATGCCTCTGTTCAGTTTAAAAAAACAGTTTGGCTCAAATCTCATTTTATTAAGAAGAAAACTATCGATAATATTTGTGATTTTAATCTTCAATATAATATATCTACTTATTACTTTGATAGACCCAATCAGTGTCATACATGTGGTTATAGATTTGTTGATTCAAAAAAGAAAGAACTTCATATTCAAATTCACCTTTCAAGAAATCTCATTTTTAAACAAAAAAAACAGACATGGAATTCCCAAGTTCTTTGGCCGAATATTCAATATTGGATATATGGTCCTGATAATTTGAATGAAAATGCAGCTGTAAATGAGGGTTTTGCCGATAACATTGACCATTATAAGGACAAGAATGATAAGAATAGTGGAAACATGGTTGTAAAAAGTGTCAATTATAACGATTTATATGATGTAATTTTGAGAAAGTTTTCTAAGAAAAACAGTGTAGTCGGTGACGAAAATTGTGATTCCAATATGAACATGTTGAATGATGGCAGAAATGAATACAATCATAACCAGACTTATAATGAATCTGAAAACCAACGTTTCAAGGGAGATCTACTATTAATACACTATATGGATTGTATTGAGAGCATAAATTGTGCTAACTCGAATAAAACTATCAAAGAACTTGTTAATTCTTCTGGAATTTTGGAATATACAAGAAATTATACGGATAACTTGAAAATTAAGGATATTAATGATATTTGTAACAGTCTTTCGTCTCTTTGGAGCGAAATGATTCAAAATGTTACATCTTCTTTTACCCCAATAGATCCTTTGCACATAACATGTGACATTTGTCATGAGTCGTTGAAGATTAAATGGTCATCTCTTTTAAAGTCATGGGTATCAGTAGATGCAGTTACCTTAACTATAAATGATGCAAATAACTTAATAAGCGATGATAAAAACGAAATATTATATCATAAACTGTCATTGGCAGTTTTGGATCAAATACCTGATACTAATTCATTAAATTCAGGTAATGCAAGGGAAAGAATTGTAAACAACATGTTAAAATTTATTCAATGGAAATCACAAAATACACTTTCAAACAATTATAAAAGGATAGAATTTAAACCATTTGACATTGATTATTATAACTACAACTTATTTATTAACCGCAATCAAGCAATTATGGGTGATAATTTCGTAGTAGCCCATAAAACATGTTTCATACACTATTTTATTTATAGTGACATTAATTTCAGGCTTCCAGACAACACTAGTATTATTAAGAAGAAGTACGTGCACAAAGATACAGGAGTAATATCAAGTGTGTTTTACAAAACCGCTAGTCGCGCTGATACTTCTAGAATTGTCACAAAAAGATTCTCATTTGTATAGTTTCTTTTAATTAGTTCATTCCAGTTTATTTTGGCGCCCCTTTTTGTTTTATTTAACATTTTACTCCATTTAATATAAGCATATGATATACTTATTTGATTTCCATTTCTGAAAAAGATGATTGATGATAGTAGATCCGTTGACTACTTAAAAATACAGAGAAAAGGTAAGCACTTTATGCCATTCGAACGTTATAATCTCACCTTCGGTTAGCCACTCAGACAACCTTGGTAAATGAATTAATATTAGTTGCAGGTGTTGTACTTGGTTTTTCAGCTGCCTTATTTCAAATAAATTATCTGCTATTCTTATCAGGACTCTTTATCTTTTCAAATATTGTGACCTCAAACAGAAGTGATATTCAACGTAATATGACTTTAATTGGGTTTCTAGTAATGGCTTTCATGTCTAACTACATATTTCCGAAGAATATCAATATGGAGAATGTTGAAAATGAAAAAATTAATTTATAAAATAAAAAAATTATATTCTAAGTACCAAATGAATTATACCATCTATATACGGGCAAGACGTTAACAAGCATATTAATGGTGTTTCTATTGGAATTTCTATTCCATGAAATATTACTGATAAATTATCATAGCTTTCATTTATATTAGACGATAGTTCATTTAGTATATCCTTTATTTTAAAAGGCCTATTGTTTATGTTTCTACTAAAAGATTTTAAGAAAGCTTTATTTTTGATATATATTTTTACTGGAATATTCCTGTATTTTAATTTTATCTAATTCAACTTGAAAATTTAAAATAAAAAAAAAACTTACCTAGCATTTTCATATATTTCTTCCACTTTTCCAAATATTTCCTTGTAAATGCACTCGTATTTTTCAGTAGTTAATGACAACGAATATATGAAGCCTATGAGGTTTTTATATTCTTTTTCACTTAACATCTGGAATTTTCTACAGTTTCCCAATATCAAAGTTTGTGACAATTTAATATTATTAGTTATCTTTTTGAAAAAACAGTCTCCGTTTGAAATGGATTTTATTGTTTTTTTTCCATCTCTGCCTTCAGAACATATCACAAGCTTTATACAAAAGTTCAAACCATTTATATTGTAAATATCTGATAACAATCCAATAGGGCACTCACTAAAACATAGTGAATTAAAATGATAGAAAGAAATACATAATTTTTTCTAATTTACCTGTTTATTATAAAACCATCGTACTCAAGCCAGTTAGAATTATTGTCAATTAAAATTGAAAACCTATAATCAAATGAATTGTAATAATCTCGGACAGAGTCAAAAACACATATTAAATACCCTATTCTTGGAATCAACAAGTATAGATTAGGAGCACATTTCAACGTTGAATACCCCTTTATACCTCTAATTTCCAGGCTTATTGACAATAAAATCAGACCTGAGTGAATAATTCCTTGTGTTAAGCAACTAAATCTATTTGTAATTCCATTATTCAATAGCATGTATTTTTCTAATTGTTATTTCCTATCACATTTGCAAATTAATAATAGACACATATTGGCGCCTAAATACTACCCACATTTATAAAGAAAATGTAAAATAACTAGATGGACGGACGACTAACAAAAATATGGGAATATAATTAAAAGCAGAAAAGCACTGCATGTGTTAAGTATATAATAAAAAATAACATTTAATCTGTAATATGAAATCAAATTTTTATTTAGTAGTAATTCGTAACTGATTGTCAATGATAAATGGAAACTTAAATCCAAAATAAATACCACTGTTCATTATTTAACATTTAGCCGATAGAGTATTTCATATAAATAAATATTTATTTATTAATGCTTTGGTGGTAAAATATAATAAACAATCGAATTAACATATAATGGCTCGTTCGAAAACATCCAGCAAACGAGTATCTAAGTATCCTTCTAAGGTAGGTTGTTGGTTTATTAAATAAATGGTTTAATCACAAATCATTTACTGTTATTTTACAGTCCCCCATTTTACATCAATCCCCAAGTAATCGAATTACTGGAAGTAGCCCACATCAAAGGAAATACAGAAGAAGACCAGGTACGTGACTACAAACGATCTTTTCTACCCCCTATTTTTTCTAACTTGGTTTTATTAGGGACTGTTGCGTTAAGGGAAATTAGGAAATATCAAGCGTCTACTGACCTGCTTATCGCTAAATTACCTTTTGCTCGCGTTGTGAGAGAAGTTACTTTAAAGTTTGTGCCCCATGGCGAAATGTGGAGGTGGAATGCAGAGGCTCTACATGCTATCCAATGTGCAGCAGAAGCCTTCTTACAAGGATTGTTTGAAGATGCATACCTATGTACATTGCATTCCAAAAGAGTAACATTACTACCAAGAGATATAAGATTAGCAAGACAGTTAAGAGGAAGATATGGCGATTTTATCTAAAGTATTTTTTATTTCGATTTTAAGAATTATAATTCAGAAATTTAGCTAATTCAATTAAATTAATGTTTTCAGGTATATAGGAAGATAATTTATTGATAATAATTACTTATAGTTTGTATCATTACATGCATTATCCCCACTTGTCATCTAGAACTAACAATTTGTCTAAAACTTATACTTTCTGTAAAAAGGTCCGTCGGGCAGTCTGCGTGGATGGCCGAGTTGGTCTAAGGCGTTAGACTCAAGATCTAATGAGCGCATGCTCTCATGGGTTCGAATCCCATTCCACGCAGTTTTTATAAAATTATGCCTGTAATAATCACCCGCTTTCAAAAGTTGAGCGGCTCATGGTGGTTCTCAATTCCTGGCTCCTTTTTAAAATTATTATTAGGTTTAATTTAGAATTGCAGGTGTGCTTTTCCATTAGTTTGGACATTTTTAAGCTATAGGATGTAAGTGGGATCCCTTTTGTGATGTTGTTCATAAATATTAGTGAGAAATATAGGTTTCATTCTCACTGTACTTAGTTTATTTGCTGCTAGAAGGATTTTGTTGTTATTCCTAAACGAAAAGCTACTCAAATATATTACAATTAAATAATATTACCTTAAACCCAGTTATGAGCAGCTTTATTAGAAAATTATTCACTGGAATAACTGGAGTTAGCGACTCCACACAACCGAGTCACGGTTATAATGGTAAGTCTATTTAAATAATACATTTACTGAAAAAATAATCCTTTTTTAGGAACGTTATATAAATCTATTGGAAAGACTCTAAATCTTGTTTTGTTTTCATGTAAACTAAGCATTGAGGATGGCATAAAAATAGTTGGATTTAACCCTAATGATAATCAAAAGGAGGAGTATATATTTAACTTTCAGAATATTTACTACTTCAATTGCAATAGACAGGGGGAGCTCACCATTATACTGCGTTCTGGCTCTGACCTGGTTAAATTTGTTTTTGAATTTGAAAAGCAAAATTTACATATTCTGTCTTCAATTTGTTATAATATAACGATTTCATTGAAATCACTCTGCAGTATTGTAGACCAGATACCTGTAGAGTTCTATGAACACAATGATACCAATTCAAAGGGTTCGTTTAACTCCTCACATGCGTTTAATCCTGGAGAATGGTCATTAATAAGTAAAAACTGCATGTGTCAGTTATTGTCAAGTAAAGATTACAAGGATATTATTTTTTCAATAAAAGATTTGTCTGAATGTGGTAATATACTATTCACAAGTATCATAGGAGATAACATACTTTTCCTACCAAAATTAACTGAACGAGTTGTTGAGTTTTATGGATCAAACGATGACGATATTAGAAAAAGATACAGAATTCATTTAAAAATAAATAAAGAAATAAATGAGGATAATGATTCATATTCTCCTACTGAAGATGAAGTCGATGCTTTTCTTGGTAAATTACTTGAATGCATTGATCAAATAAACCCAGAAGAGAAAAGAAGGAAAAAGAGTATTTCCGATTTTAATAATGATGAAATATCAGATAATGGCATTACATATAAAATGGATATGGACGATAGATACAATCCTTTAGAGGACCAAATAATGTGGTATGAGGCTGAAAATGAAGATAGAAGTGATGATTCTAGTGATAATGATTATGAATACAAGAAAACCACTGTTAGAAGAAATAAATCAATCCATTCGAGTTTAAGTCATAGATACTTATTAATTGGGCATGAAAATACATTTGTTGGAAGGGCAGATAGAAAAACAAACAAGTCGGAAATAGCTGTCTTTAAGAATATTGAATACGAAGAAAGCAATTATACCTTAAGTGGAACCCCTGCAAGGAATATCTCAGTTATGAAAAATGTAGAATATAACAATCAAAATATCCTTCCAGTTAGCGGTCAATTACACAACTGTGAAACTCAAATGCTTTTTTTGTCCGAAACTGATCCAAATTATGTATACCAAATGGACTTAGAAAACGAAAAAATTCTTAGACGTTGGGATGCCGATGGATTACCTATATCATGTTTGGGACTTTCAAATAAGGACTCGCAATATACACCGGTTCCAACATTTCTGGGGTTAAGTAACAACGCATTATTTGTTATGGATAGCCGAATTAAAGACAACTCAAACCGTTTTACTTCCAAACTATATCGCTCAAATGTACTATTTAGCAGTTTAGCTACGGACAAAGATGGACACATTTTGCTTGGCAATGATTTGGGAGAGTTGAGGTTATATGACGGTACTATAAATAAAGACGGTGAATTTAAAAAGGCTAAGACACTCTTGAATTCATTTTCATCACCAATATTATCTGTCGATGTTACAAGGAACGGTAATTGGATTTTGGCAACAACAAAGAATTGCATTCACTTATACCCTGTTTGTGAACAAAATCAAGATTTTGAGACAGTAAGAAATGGCTTTGTTACAAGTTTAAAGAATAAGCCTCCTTCAAGAAAGCTGAGACTAAAACCTGACGATATTTATCACTATAATATAACTGACGTTAACTTTACTCCTGCTAGATTTGACCAAAGTCAAGACTCCAGTGGAAACTTTGCCGAGACTAAAATTATATCAAGCGTAGATAATTTGGTCATCGTTTGGGATTTCGAGGCTATTAAAAGAGGAAATTTGTACGCATATTCAATAAAAGAAGTTGAATATAAGGTTGAGGACTGCTCAACTTTTTATAATAGTAGCGACTCAGTAGTTTTAGCATACAACGACGACTTAACAATACACAAATTAGGTAGAAAAAACAAAAGAAATATTTATTCTAGAACCTAAATTTTTTATTGGCACTTTTTCGTTATAGATTATAATTTACTTCTATCTAACTTAGAGTGATCTCTGCTAGATGCCAAAATAGATTCAATTGACTCCATAAACTGAAACCATACAGAGAGATCGTTGTGGCGATTTGTCCTGTTAATCCTGACAACATCAACGTTCCACTTTCTAATGTTTTCTGGTATTGGCTCTGAATCATATGTTATGTGATAACCTTTTATCATTGTGAATATGTCAGGGATTGATCTAAACGGAAAAGATTGCAATTGCCATTCTGCTCCAGTCAAAAATACAGCAATAAGTGAATACCAGTCTCTTTTTCTAAAGTTCAAAGTAGATTCTAAAATTCGAAAGGTTACATTTTGAGCGGTTGGACCAGATCCAAAGGTCAAATTTACTGCATGCTCTCTTCCTGCTGATGTTTTTTTAATAGTATTCGGATCAATGTATATCTTGTCCCTGAGAAATTCAACAATATTATTCATAGTTATTGGACTTTTAGATGATGGTGGTACAAGTATTATTGGGTTCAAATTATTTGAATTCAAATAAGCAAGCAAAGTTGATCTGCTTTGTCTTATATTTGGTGGTCTTTGAACTACTTCATGTTTTGTAGGGATACTAGTCGATATATTTTGACGTTTACTTTTACCTAAATCCGAATAATTATTGTTTCTGCTATTTTGAATACTGGTATTTGCGTCTGTATCACTAATAACTAAATTCATATTGTAGTCTCTCTTCTTATTATCTTTTTTATATGGTTCATTCATGAATGACACCAAACTACTTGTTCTTGTATACATATCCACTCCCTGACATATATAGTCTATTCCTATAGGGTAAATCTGTGAAATTGTATTTATTTGTCTAATTAAAAAAATATCTTCACCTTGCTCACTTAAATTGTTAATATCAACCATATACTCTTCATTTTGGTAGTTTGCCTCATTCTTTGAAAATAAGTCTTCACTCTCGGTATTTTTATATTCTACCCACGGAAAACTTAAATGAATTATTTTTCCAATATTAGAATCTAGAAGTTTACATTTCTGAAGAGGGAAAGAGGAATTTATGCATTCAAATTTGTTTAGACTTTCAAGAGAGTAATCAGAAGGAATTCCTTGTTCTCTATATTTATTGTCATTTGTGAACTCTTCAAAAAACTCGAGTATATTTTTTTTTTCTAAAATATTAATAAACTTTGACCCCTTTTCTTGTGCTAATTTCAAAGTATACCTTTTACACTTCGTTGCAGAAATAAATAGATGTAAATCTCCAAAACTCAGTGACTCCCCTCTCCTATTTCGACACCTCGTTGGTGTATTTGCGCTCAAAATACAATTGTAAAATTCAAGTTTAAATTCGTCGCCTTCCTGGACAATCTCTTCAAACTTATTTCTTGTAATTGAATCTTTTAGTAATATAAGCGGATCCACAAGTACACTAAAAAGAACATTGTCAGTCATAATAAAATATAAATAACATCAATTTTCCCTTAATAAAAATACTTTTTGATAATCAACGGCTCACACAACCGACTAAAGACACATCATCCAGCTAACTGACTCCACAGTATTTAAATGCTCAACTATATAAATAAATAAATATATATATTTATTTATTTATTTATGTATTTATATTAATATAGTCTTATTATTTAGTTGGTTATTTAAGTTTTTGAAGTGATGAAATTATTGACAATTATCAATTTCATCCATGGCAAAAATGGAAACTAACGTTCCCGCCAAAAACTGTGTTGTTTATATATAATTATTTTAACACTAAGATAGTCACAAATCTCGGTTTTATCATCTTAGAACTGCATAATTAATTTGACATTTATTTTTATCCTCAAAGTTATATAATTATGCCTGTACGTAAGACTTCATCTTTAGTTATAATATTTACCCCAATTATTAGTTTTTACTTTACATAACTTTTTGAAAATTCAATAAATTCTCGCTTATCTTCTTTTGAACCAAATCTCAATGGAATACAATTTCCAGTATCCACTAGTTGCAAAGCGACTATTAATGTGGGATCTTTACTAAGTGAAATCCTCGTGTTTACTAATTTTAATTTTTCTTTGGTAGCGAATACATCTTTAATGTTTTTCCATGGCACGGCCTTTACTTTTCCGCCACAAATAAAGGAAAGATCCTCTTCACTAGTGGAAAATACCACTTCGCATTCGAGTAAAGTGCCGTCCTTGAGTATTATACTCGCCTTCAAACTGGTTATGCTCATTTTTCTCATTATTCTAGTAGGAACATCTCTCGTAAAATTAACTTCTTCCTCTTCAAATTGCCTTTCAGTGTGGCCACTGTCACTTGTTATGCAATCACCTTCGTTAGAATTTACTTCATTTTCATTATTTCCTTCAACCGAAGTTAGGCTACAATGTTCAACTAAACTATTATTACTTGAAATAACTTTAGAACTTACCACATTACTTTGAACATTATCGTCAACCTTTTCGTCAACTCTTTGCGAATTATCATAGCTTTGATTACTATCTTCTAAATCACGTATTTTTTCCAAATTTACTTCGTCTTTTGAATTGCTTAAACTTTTTTGTTCTGTTTTTTCAGAAACATCTCTATTTACATTCATGTGTTTTTTTGGTGAATCATTCTTATTTAAAGAAGATTTTCCACCTTTTTCAATAATTTCTACCTTTCTCGGTGGAAGTTCTTCTCTCTTTCCTAACTTAGCAAAACTCTTTGATGATTTATATAATTCATGAGTTGCAGATTTTAAGTATTTACCTCTTTTATTTTCATTAGTATTAACTTGAATTTCCTTTTTGATCTCTTTTTTTGTTTGTGACTTATCGCTCTCTGATTGTTTACAATCATCTTCATCCTTAAATGATTTCTTTTCCTTATTTTTAAGAACCTGATTTTTGTACCTCTTCTCCTCTATAATATCCAACTCTTTTTCTATTTGAGCTGGTGTCTTTTTAACTTTTTCTTTTTTACGTGGCCTTACCTTATCTTCAGGGGAACTATCATCTGATGAATCTGCATTTGTAGCGCTTATGGACTCTTGTACGGACTTGATGCTTGAACAGGATGAATTCTTATCAAGATCTCTTGCTTTGATCTTGTTCTTTTCTATATGTTTTCTCAACAAGTTATTCCTTAAGTAATTGTCATAGTCATTATTCACGTCAACTTTTTCAAATATATTTTCATCTTCGTATATCAAATGGCAACAGCCACAACTTCCCACTTCTCTACCCTTCCAATGTCTTACAATACCATCTTTTGTTAATATTGTTGAGGTTCCCTCTACTTTTTCATATTTTCTTTTAACTACTCCTTCCAGATCACTCTCCCGGTCACTCAAGTCGTCTGGTACAGGACAAAAAACAAAGATATACTCACTTTCATTACTACTTTTCTTAAACTCACAACAAACCTGGAACAATTCAAATATATCGTTGAGCATTATTTAGGAAAAAAAATTAAAACGGTGCTTTTCGAAACTTGTTAATTATTTTAGGTTCGTGATCTGCTATTGTTCACTGACTAAACAAAAGAATACATAACTTTAAACCAACTACAATTCCCAATAATCAGTCCTATTATTTCCCTCACTTTAAAACTCTTATTAAACATACGCTCTTTTTATTATATGATCTTTATTACTATTTTGTAGTTCTCACATCTCAGACCATTTATATGCATGTCATACACCCGCTCCTGATACATAAAAGACATGAACGCAGACGAAGGGAGCGCCTGGTAACTAAAGATGGGTTTCTGTTTTATTTTTCTATTGGGACTTAAAGGTAAAGGATAGCAATAAAATTTAAATAAATATAAATATTTGAATCTATAAATACTTTGTTATTGACAAATTTGAAACATTGCGTGAGTACTTTGAATTTGGTCGTTTTTTAAATAGAAACAAGGAGAATAATAATGCGCATTTGACCAATACTTTATTTTCTGGGTTAATAATTTAACTACTTATTTAATTTTAATATTGATATTAATCGAGCACCGTATTTTATATTTTACTGTTTGACGTATTTACAAATAGTTATATGAAAAATATAGAATGAAAGAGCTAAAAAAAGAGGACAGATCAAGAGAAAATGAAATTCTTTTAAAACTATCTAAGACTTTAATTAGTGTCAGCCCAGCGAGTAGGAGAAAGGGACTGAGCATCATTTCTAAATACATCTCCAAAAATAATGAGTCTATATCAAAGTTACAAATAATTAAATTGTGGAAAGGACTATACTATTGTATGTGGTTGTCTGACAAGGTATTGATACAAAGGGAAGTTGCAATAGGTATATCGAACCTACAGAAAAAATTTACCTGCATTAATTCTTGGCTTTCTTTTATTGAGGAGTTTTACATAATGATGAGATTTAGATGGGACAGTATTGACCATTATAGAATGGACAAATTTGCATTTTTGCAAAGAACAATGATTTCTGAATCGCTTGACCTTATTAAAAACAAGGACTTTGAGAATTCCTACATTGAAGGTTTTTTTAGTGTATTGATTGGAACTCTATTTGTTGAAGATTTTAAAAGCAATATTTTGGATGTGAATAAAATAGGCGATTCGTGGGATTTTCAAAATGGTGACCTAATAAATTGCAATAAACCAGCTGTAAATCAATTTACTGGAATTGGTATTTCATTAATATTTTGTAAGCAGTTTTCACAGGAATACACGTATCTAATATATGAATTATATAAGTCAAAAAGGAACAATGACTCTATTTTATTATTATTTAAAAACTACTCTAATTTTGTTGTGAAGCTACTCACTTCCAATATAAATCACCAAACTCTAAATGATTATATTAAAAATTATTTAATATTTGGTTTATTTAATACAGAATCGCTGCTTATAGATATCTTCAAGGATATTGAAGAATTAAATATTGAAGAAAGTGAATTGAATATAATTAATGATTTCATTAAGGGTATTGTTATTGAACAAATGAAAATTATTCAGAGTGAAATTTCTGAAATTTCGAAATGCAGGTGTCCCTCCATTAACCAGGTTAAGCGAAATCGCCTATATAATGTATTAGAAAAGGTCGAGGAGTTTCTTGAAAACAACAAGAAAGAGGAATTCAACAGAAATTTACCTAAGATTTCTAAGAATAAGATGAGAAATATCAAATATAAGCAGGAATGCGATCATAATAATCAAACTAAAAAAGTTAGATTTGACATGTCTAAGAATACTCGCATGCTTCTTCCCGACTCTATTTCAACTTCAAAAGCTCTAGTAAAGATGTTTGACAAAAAAAAATTAAAGAATAATAACGAAATTAACTGCATTCTTTTCAGATCAACAAGTGATGGAGATTTACTCGAAAGTTGGAATTCAAATAAAATTACATCAGAAGGTTCAAATAACTTTGATAGACTGGATAATATTGAGATCATATCTGCAGAGAAGGCTCTATCAAAACCATCTAACACAAATAATTCACCTTCAAAAGGTATTTTAAGGAAAAGTGAGAATTTATAATTTAAATCCGTAAATGTGTATAATGGAAAGCTCTTAAAATGAGATTATTTCCACACTTTCCCGCAACAGGTTATGAGATTATTATATTGTATATCCACTTTCTATAGAGTTGTTATTTTTTAAAACACATGTTATATTAAATATTGTATATATATTGATTTATATTTTATTTCCTAATATTTGCTCTATGATATGAGAATGACTGTTACTTTTAGACTAGAGAGGGCGTAGTTTTTAACTTTTTGTCGCAACATTATAAACTCGGACATTTGAAATGAAGGAAACAGAAGTTTGCGATCTGTATGAAATCTATGGCATTCAAGAGATAAAAGACTTGGATATTTTTTCCTGTGAAAATTTAGAAACGGTGAACGAAAGAGACAAAGAAGCTGAAGTAAAAAGTGATGATGACAAAAATGAATTTGAGAGCACAGAAACAAATAAAGTTCCTGCTACATTTGACTATAGACGTAGGCTGAAGGAATTAGAAGAATGGAGATTCATATGTTATGATTTTGAAAGATTTGATCCAGAAAAGAATAGTTCAGTAATATTAAATAAGTTGAAAAAAGGGATTCCTTCTCAGTTCAGAGGATATATATGGATGAAATTGGCTGAAGTGGATACTATAAAAAGTGAAAATAGCTTAAATTTGTATTATCAACTATGTGAAGAAAATAATGCACCTTGTTGTGGTGATATTTACAGAGATATAAGCAGAACATTCCCGAAGCATGCGTTATTTCGTGACAGGAATAATCATGGACAAAACTCTTTGTTTTCCGTTTTAAGAGCATATAGTCTATACAATCCAGATGTTGGTTATTGTCAGGGAATGGGTTTTATTGTAGGTATATTATTAATGTACATGCAAGAGGAGGATGCATTCTACATGTTAATATCCATACTAGATAAGTACAAATTTTCTGGATTATTCCTACCAGGTCTGCCTCTATTAAATACATACTTAGAAAGATTAAGAAGATTATTCAAAAAAAGAATTCCTAATTTATACAATCATTTTAAAAATGAAAATGTTGACGAGACAATGTTCGCATCCCAATGGTTTATGACTATTTTTGCATACAGTTTTAGCTTAGATAAAGTTGCAAGAATATGGGATTTGTTCTTTCTAGAAGGCATCAACTTACTATTCAAAATTTCAATAGCAATTTTGAAATTGCTTAAGAATTCCCTATACAATCAATCATTTGAAAACATACTTAGTATACTAAAAACAGGCCCCAATGATATAAATATTAATGAATTAATACAGTGTGCACTTAGTATAAAACTAGAAAACAAAGATATTGTTTGAAAGTTTGACAAATTTGAAATACTAATATTTCAATATGAAAATACCTTTACAGAGTAAATTATATTTGATATAAGAACTAACTATTATTGTTTTTTAATCATTTTCAACACGTTTTTGTTTTAACAATTATCTCATTTGCATACCCGGCATTCCTGGCATACCCGGCATCCCCTGCATACCCGGCATACCTGGCATCCCCTGCATACCCGGCATCCCCTGCATACCCGGCATACCCGGCATTCCTGGCATTCCTGGCATACCCGGCATTCCTTGCATACCCGGCATTCCTTGCATACCCGGCATTCCTGGCATTCCTTGCATACCCGGCATACCTGGCATCATTCCGGGTGCACCTCCTTGCATGTAGTTTCCTGCAGTTTCTTGGTTTTGATTATTTGACCTTGATCTCAGGAAAAATATTATTAAACAAATCAACAAAAGCACACCAACACCTATTCCTATCCATACATACTGACTTGTTGAACTAGAGGAATCTGTTGTAGTTGAGTCACTGCTTAATATTGGATTAGCAGCCGCCTCGGCATTTGTTTTAATTACAGACAGCCATTCATTTACCTGCTCCATTGTAATTTCATTTTCTGAAGAAAATTCTGTATTACAATCACATTGTGGATCAAAGTCATCACATAATGTATTACATGTCCCGAATTGAGAATTTGAAAAGAGGCTTGAATGTATGCTCAACTTCTGGAGATTTCCGGTATAACTAACAGAAAAAGACTCCAATTTAGAACCTCCAAGTGAACCTGTATTCATTGAAAATGAACATCTACAATTTAAATTAACAAATATATATATTGTTATAAAAAGAAAAAAACTTACCTTATCAGTATAACTGTAAAAATAACAACTTTCAGTAAATTATAATTCATTTTGTCTTTATTATCGCGAAGAAAATAATAATTTACCTAGACTGTATATTAAAGTTGTATTTCTTTTTACTAAATATAATACGTTAACATTTATTTGGTACCTATATATTGATCTATGTTCCTAACAATAATATTTTCCTCCAGAAATGAAATCAAGTATCTTCGTTATTTCAATAAAACCCCTGTAACTAAATATTTGTATATCAATACGCTAGTTTTATACTTTTTAAATATTAATTTAATAATTGTGTGTTTCCTTCTATATTAATTCAAAAAAAAAAAAGAAAGAGCAATTCAGTACGTGTATGCATTACACATACAAATGGCGCCACAAACTGCATGCATAATAGCTGATACCTTAAAGAAAAATTCTTGCATAAATCAAGCATATAAGGAAGGATAGTAAAAACTTAAAGTAAATTAAGAAGTTAAATAAATATTTAAATAAAATAAAGGTTATTTCCTCTAAACCTTCTAATATCCTAGTTAATTGAATTTCGGACCTCCTAATTTATATATAAACTTATATGTCTAAAAGTCTATTTATATCAGCTTTTTCACTTATTAATTAAATTTTTATCATAAATTAATTAAAATTTATAAATTATTTTCATAGCCATCGCTGTCTAGTATCAACTTTAATATTTTTAAATATTTGACATTGTCTTGGATAGATTAAACATTCTAAGGTTGGCGAATAAGTTACTATTTTAATGCAATATTCTACAAGTATTACTAAACATACTTTCAAATTTGGAAAGTTAGCTTTAATATTTATGAATCTTACCACGAACTAGAGTAGTGGATAATTGGAAACAAGTTCTGATCCAAATACAAAAGCCACTTAATATCATGGCGAATCTTCAATAAAATAATTATGACGTCTCACATCAATTAGAAACTCTTATTGGAACAAACCTCAAAAGTATCATTAAAACTAAGGTTGAAAATAGACTTAAATTCCATAAAACATATATTAATATCAATAATAGTAAATAGCATTAATATATACAACTATAAAACTAATTTGAAGACATACTAAACAAAAAAAATATTATTAAAATTTGTATTAGTTTTATAAATTACTTAAACTAACTTTGCCATAATTACATTTAATATTTCTTATTATTAATGAATAATTATTGCAATCTGAAAATTTAATTTATTTAAATACTATGAACTCATAAATAAAATACAATTTAAATACAAAAAAATAAGTTTTTAACTAAATTTAATCTTTTACACATTTCACATGACCATCTTTATTTTTAATATTATCATATTATCTCCGATAAATGTGCTCAACTATATCACTACACCTCGACAATAATTTTTAACTTGGTTGTTCTAGGCGCGAGGTATCATTCTACTTTCAACAATTAATCCCGTGTTAAATAAATTGTTGCTCTTTATTTATTTATTTTTTTGAATTTATGCCAGTGAGATTTGATGGAAGAGCCAACTTTGAATGTGGAATAACTTCAGGGGAGTTAGGAGTTTTTTACAGCTCACTAAATGGCTCAGCAGAATATTCCATTGGGTTGTCCAAAGTTTATGCCACTGTCTGGAGGCCTGAAGAGATATCAAGTATTAAGTGCAGACCATACATTGATGTTATAATAAGGCCTAGAACAGGCCATATACAGGAATATCACAAACTAACTGAGTATAATATTACAAATATTTTGGAAAAAATAATTGACTTTAGTTTATTACCTAGATCTGTAATTTCAATAGCACTTCAGATTGTTTCTGAAGACGGCCCTATACTTCCCTTATGTTTCAATGCGGCAGTTATGGGTCTTTTTGATTTAGGTGTACCGATGAAATGCTTTCCATTTGCTACCTCTATTGCTGAAACAAGGGCCTTTTATGGCTACCAGGAAAGTAAATCTCGCCTTGTAATAGATCCAACCAATATTGAATACGAAAAATGCATTAACTGTTCAACTTTCATCGTAAATACAAACAAAAATGAAATAATTTCTTGTATAACAAATAAAGGAGCAGGTGTATCACAGAATAAGTCTATTGAGGGTTTCAGCCCTAATAACATCTCAATAGCGGCATCTAAAACAATGAATGGTTATATCACACAGGTAGTAATGGAAAGTGTGAAGGACAAATTAATCAAACAGTATAATAATAATTTGTTTTAATTGAAACTTTATCTTTTCATTCCTAGTTTCACATAATGACTAGACTCTCATCTCACTCCTAGCTGTGGAAAACCTACTCGAATATGTATTCAGAGTGCACGAGGCTGTAAGATTGAATCTCCTCAGGTTTGAACCATAAAGCGATTTCCCTTTTTGCAGACTCGGCCGAGTCGGATCCGTGGATTAAATTTCTACCTGCTTGTTGGCAGAAATCAGACCTAATTGTACCTGGTGCAGCTTCACCTGGTCTAGTGGATCCCATAATCTTACGAGCTTGTGCGATTACGTCAACGCCCTCGAAAACCATACACAAAACCGGGCCAGACATCTTCTTGATTAAACCTGGCAAAAACGGCTTTCCTTTGTGTTCAGCATAGTGTTCCTCTAATATTTCTGGCGTAGCTGTTCTGAGTTTCATTGCTGCAATGCGATATCCACGTTTCTCAAAACGTGAGATTATCTCACCAACAACTTGCCTTTGAATGCCATCAGGCTTGATCATTAAATATGTCTGTTCTACTTGCATTTTCCTAGCTTCTGGTGTTTTCACAACACTGGGAAAACTGAAACTCTGTTTATAGATACTTATCTTGAAAAACTTATAAAAACCACTAGGTTCTTTTTTTCTCAACTTCCTATTTAAATTGGATGAGAATAAAGCAGGGGTAGGAGGGTAATTTTAATTACTTGTTTATTTTTTAAATATTTTTTCACTTAAAATAGCTATATTAATTTGGTTATTTCTTCCTAATTTACATTATTAATTAAACTTTAACGTCAGAAGGCCCCTCACAGTGAGACAAATAAGGCAAAATTACTTACAATGATTTTTGGCGCTATGTTATTTAATTTTACAAATAAAACAAACATAGTTTTCAGGCCCACTGTCTACAGTTGTCAAATTATTATTCCCTTCTTGGTTGTAGAACAACTCTTTACTTATGTTTTTACCTACAAAGAATAACAATAAATTTTCATGTCACTAATATAACAACCACTCATTTTTAGTATTAACATTCCCCTAACAATAATTAATATTCCGCCAGACTAATAATATTCCCTTTTATTCTATACTTAATTCAAGAAACTAATTAATCTTTCTTTTGTGTGTGTATAATAGATTGATATTATAAAATAATACTTTCATTGTTAATCCATCCTATAACCCCTTATTTTTTAAATAACCGTGAATGAGGGGTGCATTTTCTGATTACCTAATTAGGGAAAAGGACAACCTGAGGAGTGAGGGAGAATTAAATGAGGCTGATCTGGATAAGTTCGTAAAAATTGATTTGTCCAATAAAAAGAGGGATAATGAGTGTGTTAAGTCACTGAAGGACAACTGGGACCAAGAACATGAAAAGATATTATCCTGGTGTCTAACGGGTTTTAGTGTAATAATATATGGCTTTGGTTCGAAGAAAAATTTCCTAGATGAATTTATAAATAAAAAAGTAAGGGGTAAATATATAACATTAATGATAAGAGGATATTTCAAACAAATAAAGTTTAAGAATTGTTTAATTGAATTAATTAAAAATATTGATAAATTCTATCAAGAGCAAAATCATCTGGTAGATCGGGAATCCTCCGTTCTGGATGGTATCGAAGAACTATCTACGGAAACAATTATTCAAAAAATAAATTATCTTCACAACAAGCTTTTGAATATTTACTACAATATATTTATTGTAATTCATAATATTGACAACATATCACTTCGTTCTCATATTCCTGCGATTACAAAATTAGTACAAATACCATTTGTAACTCTAATTGCTTCTGTAGACAATATAAGATGGCCCGTTCTTTGGAATACATCGATGCGTCACAAAACGAATATTTTATACTTAAATGTTTCAACCATGGAGGAATACAAAACAGAATTAGATCATCTATATGAGGATCAGCTTCCTAATTGGTTAGGAGCAGACGCAGATAAAGTCGATCAAAAGTACACTTTGGATCAATTTAACTCAATTTTAAATTGCATGACACCGAGCCACGTGCAGTTAGCAAAAGCAATAGCGGAAATACAGTACGAGAATGAACATGTTCCAGAAGAACAGCTATATAAGAAACTAAGATCATCTATGACAGTAACCACTAAAAGTGCTCTTTCTCAGCTCTTAGTGGAACTACTCTCTCATGAAATATTGACTAAGAAATATTCAATTGATGAAAACGAATCAAAAACTACAACATATATGTTAAAACTAGAACGGGAAGAAATCAAAAAGTTTCTTGACATTTAAATAGTTAAAATTGTACCATTTCCAATTATCCAAATGTTTACTAACTACTTAACCTTATAATTAATCTGAATAGTTTTCCGAATCTGAGTCAATTCACTATCACAACAATTCTCTCCTAAACTCCAAATCTAAAACTGAAACTACTAACCATACTTGTGTCGAAAAAATACTCCCTTTAAGTGCCAAAAGGAACATTATTTTTGATAACACGTCTCGTCTACCGCTAAAATAACATAAAATAGAATTTTGATCCTATAAAAAGAAAAACTCAATTCATGTTGAAATTAAGTCAAAGTTTTCTGTTGAATAACTGCATATAATTGTTTGTTTAACATAAGTCATGTTCTATGATATAATTCACCTGAATAAATTATTGTTTAGGAAGTATCGACCATAGTACTCAGTAAACGTCATTTTAATGATATTTTTATA
This sequence comes from Cryptosporidium ryanae, assembly GCF_009792415.1. Taxonomy (NCBI): domain Eukaryota; phylum Apicomplexa; class Conoidasida; order Eucoccidiorida; family Cryptosporidiidae; genus Cryptosporidium; species Cryptosporidium ryanae. The sequence goes on from NW_027125568.1 coordinate 214,557, forward strand.
TCTTAGGAGTTGTTAATATTTCTTTTTTTTACTTATGACGAGTATTATAAGAACTATGAACAAATTAATTGGGTTGAACAATGGAGCTGAAAACAATGAATTAGACTCAAAATTGAATGGCAACTCCGACGAGACTGAAGGAAAAGTAGCTGAACGAGGGCCTAGTAGATTCTCAACTGATAGCAAGGCATATGATTCTTCAGAAGGAAATAATGATTCTGAAATTCTTATTAAAACAGACCATTGTTCTAGATCTGATGGAAGAGAAATTCATACATCTAAGAGTTTTACTAACAGTTATAGTAAAGGCGAAATAGAATTATATAGATGTGACTTAGTATATACTTCTTCAAGAAAAAAGGTTCCAATAACACCAGTAGAAAGTTGTGAACTACAACCTATTGTTATTGTAAGAGACAAAACAGGAAAATTATGGGATGATGATGATGAAAATCCTAATAATCCTGTTTTAAACGGGATTGCAAACATTTACTACCGTTGGTCGAGAGGACCATCAAGAGCTGTTTGTACTTTTCACCCAAGTCAAGTTGCACTAATTCAATGTTCGATAACCTTGAGATGCTTTTGTGGTGTTAACTGCTACAAAAAGGGCTTTACACAATTGAGACGTTTTTACGAGGTCAGAGGCATGAATCCAATTTCACCCCATCCAAACAGTCATACATACGGAGTTCCTTGTAGACCATTCCAATTTAATGACCCAGATAATTCATTGAGGGATAGGGACGATTCTCATATATCCCTTTTATTGAAAACCGGATTAGTTCATAAATCAGATAAAGATGAAGAATGGTCTATAGTAGGTGATCAGAGAAATTACTTGCCTGTTGCAGATGACGTAGGCCACCAACTTAGACTAGAAGTCTTCTTAATACCAAAATCCATCTCAGAACAGTTTTCGAACATTAAAGAAGCCATGGACAGTGTTAAAAATTCTTTGGATATCTATTCATGTATTACTACTGCTTGTTGCGTTCCAAATCTTCCACAGGCACCACCTAGATGCATTTTAACTGTTCCCACAACTCAAATAGGTGGCTCGGGAATGCATCATGGCGGAGTTATTAACTCAACAAGATTTAAAGTTTTTTCTTGGAATGTATTGGCTGAGATATATGCAAGTCAGGAGGTCTTCCCACATTGTGATGCATATATGTTATCTTGGTCGTATAGAAAAACAAGAATAATTGTTGAGATTTTAAGCCATCAACCTGATATTGTTTGTCTTCAAGAGGTACAAACGGAACACTTTGATGATTTTTTTAAACCTGTTTTGCAGCAGTACGGGTATGAGGGTGTTTATAAACAAAAAACGACTGAAATATTTACCTCCGGAAGTGGAAGGAGGAAAGATGGAAAATTTACAATGGATGGATGTGCTACTTTTTACAAAACCAATAAATTTATTGCTAAAGAGAACTACTCGTTAGAATTTTCTGCACTTATTAAAGAGGCTACTCATAGAACACTCCCTGCAGAGGTTAAAAACAACCCAGCTGCGATAAAAAGACTTCTTAAAGATAATGTTGCAGTTGTTATTCTTTTAGAATATCAACAAAATGGTAACAACATAGGTGTTAATGACCAATCCCATCCTATTAGCGTTCAAATGAGCAGTGGAAATAATATTAATAATCAAACAATTAAAATCACTAATCAATCTAATATTATGATTCAAAATTCAAACAAAGTTATTTCTTATTCAAGTTCTAAAATGTCTTCTCATCCATTACAAGTCATTATTGCCAATACACATATTGTGGCAAATCCTGAAGCTAATGATGTCAAGATATGGCAAGCACAAACATTAGTTTCTGTTTTAGAAGAATACCTACGTGATTGCTATAGAAGGCAACCTGTATTACCCGGATTAATTATTTGTGGTGACTTTAACAGCACTCCTGATAGTGCTTTATATCGCCTTTTGGCCACAGGAACATGTGAAAAATCTCATAAAGACCTAGCAATGGATCGTTATGGTCTATTATCTGATCTTCCGCTTGGACATTCTATGAGGTTGCGAAGTGCATATTCTATGGCTAAAGCTATTGTAGAAGGTCACAATCCTAACCTAATCAATACCTCAACGGAAACCCTAGAACCTGTTTTTACTAATTATACCCCAAACTACTTAGGTTGCCTTGACTATGTGTTCTACACAGACGAGAGATTGAGACTTGGTGGAGTGCTTGAACTTCTTGACGAGGAAGCATTGATTCGTGAAGCCGCTGCGCTGCAACTACCTGATTGGTCTCTACCTAATCCACAGAGACCTTCTGACCATTTGCCACTACTGACTGAGTTTGAGTGGGTCGTATAATACTAACTTATGTAATAAAAAATTAATGTTATTATAAATCCTTTAATACAATAGTAATTAATCTTTTAATTTTGTTTCGTTACCACATTCGTGTTATTTTAACATGTGCCGCCAATTCGTAACCATGTGGTTCAGATTTTTTTTTCATTAGAGTTCTAAAAGCAAAGTTTAATTGCATGCAAATTAAGTATTTTTTTTTATATATCTGAGGCAAAACAAATGCAATAATTTGTTGCTGTAGATTTAGACTTATTTAAATTATATGTAAGATTTTGTTCATTTGTTTACGAAATAATGCTCTTAAAATGAAGAAGAGTGAAACAATATATTTCACCTCCTTCCAGAAATTATAGTTTTATTTGCAGATTAATTGTATTATTTTGGGAGAAAACAATACTGCAAGGTTGTATTAGGATTTATCAACTAACAAACCATTGAATCACATGATCTACTTAACATAAAAATTTGCTATTAAAATCAGAAAAAATTTGGATAAGCAAAATGGTTAAACAAAGAAAAAAGAAAATAGATAAATTAAAATCAGATGAAATAATAGAAGAAAAAGACTATTATAAAAAGAATCTTTCTAGTGTAGCAAAAGAACTGGAAATTCTGTTTTTATTTTCAAGTGTAATAATATGTTTGGTGATTTCACTAATAAGTTTTGTAACACAGGGGAAAAATCAAATTAGAATTAACTGTAAAAATCCGGACCACATAATAATAATGACCCATGGTTGGGCAGGAACCCCTGCAAATATGGATGTATTTGGTGAAAGATTAATTCAAAAAAACAAATCAAGAGATGAATATCAAGGCAACTTTGAATATTATAAAGAACAAAACGGTCCTGAACCACCATATGGGGGAAGTTGTTTATTAATTTACAAAGTTCATTCTAATTGGGGTTATTTTAGGAGTATATTTATAACTTCAGACGGTATTGAAAAAGGTGCGAAAAGAATGTCATCAGAAATAAAAGAAATAATTAAGAAAAATCCAACTTTGAGGAAAATATCTTTTATTGGTCACAGTTTGGGTGGATTGTATAACAGAGCAGTATTGCCATTGCTAGCCAACACTAATACATTAGAAGATGGTAATATCGATTTTAAGGGGGAAAATATTAGATTAATTTCAGGTCTTGTCCCAATGAATTTCATCTCAATTGGAACCCCACATAAGGGTGTGTTAAGAGACAAATGCACACTATTTGGCCTTGAAATATTAAGATTTATATTCCCACTAAAGTTTATATCAATATTGCCAACAATTTCACAATTACTTTTAATGGATAAAAGCGCTTTTCTTGTAGACAAAATGATGAATAGTATGGAAATGATTCATCCACTATCATGGTTTAGACACCGTCATGCAATTGGTTCAATTAAAGGTGATATGCTAGTTCCACCTACGTCAGCCTCATTACTTCAATATTGTATTAAAAATGATATTCCAAAAAAGCATACAAACAAAGAACACAATGGGAAGAAGAAATGCGATATAACCAATCAATTTAAGAATTTACATTCTTATTTGAACAGTCATTATTATAAAAGTAACAATAGAAATACAGGAGTAGTAATAAATGACAAATCAAAAATGAGCAGTATAAGTGGTGATTTGATCAACTGGATAACTGTCATTGACTCAGGTAAAACAGACAAAAACACAGATTACATGGATGAAGATGAATACATGTGTCAAAATATTGGAATGGGTGTTGAAAAACCTCCAAAAAATAAGAGAGCAATGGGAATCAATGAATTTTCCGAAAATAAATTAAAATGTTCAGATAGTAAAATGTACAAACACATTCATGGAAATATTGACAAATTATCTTGGATGAAAACGTCTGTGTTATTTAAAAATAGAATACACAGAATGTTCTCACACCAATTAATGATGTATTGTTTTGAAAATTGGGGTTATTTTTTACTTGGGAATAATTTTCAATTACTTGATCACATAATAGAAAATATGTATTTATAATTTCAACCAAAGAAATAAAATACAAACTTATTATACAATAATGATTAATATCAATAGAAATATAAAAATTGAGAATAAATAAAACAGAAGCTTTAATTCCTTCCAAGCTTCAGAAAGTAAGAAAGAAAAATTACTATTATTATAGTAAATAAATGAATAACTTACTTGATACACCAACAGTCTTACTCATTTTATTGAAAACGTAGTTCGTCATATTGTCTAAATTAGTTTAAAAAGTAATCAAAGTATTCTTTATAATAAACAAACTTACTCTTATTTTCGACATCTAATGAAAGATCTTCAATAATTTTATTTTGTTCATTTATTTCCTGAGAAATAACATGTGCGACTTTTTGCAACTTATTTGTATTTTCGTTTATAAAACCAAAACTTTCATTAAATTCGTTTAGATCTTCATTAACAATATAACCACTGTTACTGTTACTAGCCAACAAATAGTTTCTGTTCATTTCCCTTCTTTTTTGAAGTTCATCCTCTTTCCTTTTTGAACTAACCTCCATTATTTTTTTCTTGCAATTTGATATTTTATCAAATAGTATTTTCAAATTAAATTCTCTATTTTCCAACTCCTCATTAGTAATCTCAACGAATAATTTCGGATTTTTTCTTATGTTCCTCAATATATTTCCTAAAATTGAGTACATTTCAGAATATCTTCCTATTTCAGCATCCATTTTGGCTTGTAGTTTGTTGTTTTCATCAAGTTTAGCTTCTTCACTTATTAACATTTGCATTATATTTTCAACACCATTTTCAACCTCGCTAGTTAGTTTGTATGTAACGGCTTCTTACTTAACTAGAGTTCTCACCAATAAGAATATGAGAAACTCTTCATGTCTAACCTTACCTGTAAGCTTTGTAATAAGGGTCATTTGTGCACACCTTCATGATAAAAAGTAATAGCTCAATTATTTAAGGACAAGGGTTCAACAAGAAAAAAATAACTCTCAGTCAATTTCCTGACTTTAATTCTGGCTTCAAGGGAAAAGATACAAAAATTATGTTCGCAAATACATAATATAAACTAAATACTAGTTAATTTGTCAGGAAATAAGTGGAAAATTTAAGATGAATTATAGAAAAAAAAATTAAACTAAAAATTGTTTTCACACTGGAAACCCCCTTTCGGATATTCTATGACAAATTATACATGTTTAATGTTTAGCTGTTACCCGCCAATACAAAATAATGTCAATATTCAAAAAATTCAATAGTATACTGTTTATAATATGAAATACATCTTCTCCACTTATGTTCAAAGGAAAGCAATGATTATTTTTCAATTAACCACACTTACTGAGTCATTTATCCACGAAACCTCAGATAAACGTGTTAATTTTAATGTACAATTCATCCATTGAAGGCCTTCGCCTTTAATTACTTAAACATTAATCTGGCAAATACACCAACAATATTGGAAATTAATTAAAATAGATAAATTGGGAGAACCCACAAGTATGTTGCTTTTCTAAATTATATGAGCGTCTTTTTTTATTTCAGACATGTAATTCGGACAAACCGGCAAACTCAATTGCAATCTAAAACTTTGGATCTTGTCTTTCAAATTAAATGAAGAGGAATAAAATTAAAAAAGAAAAAAGAAAGATAGGAATTGAAGCTCTTTAAAAGCTTCAAACTCGCTCTCGTACGCGTGTATATTATCCTAAATCATCAGGATATTAAGGTATCAAATGAGAGTAAACTTTCTTGAATTCCATCATTAAATGAAATCATTTACTAATCCATTCATGATTAAAATAAGTATTTATTTCTGATTCATTTAACTAAAAATGTGTTAAATGAATTAGATTGAAAACTGTCAATTTTCTTCACGCATTTCTTTATTTGAATTTCAACATTATTATCTTTGCTGTTTTGTAATTATCCTTGATTTTGGAATTTTTATTAATACCTATAACATTCTCAAGTTTATTACCAGAGAACTCGTTTTTGTCTATAAAGTCAATTTCTCCCTTTAGCATGTCAATTCTAAATTGAATTATGTTATTTGGAACATTTTTCCTTGTTATTTCATTGAATTAACGGGATTCAAATTCTGTAAGAATATTATAAATTGAATCATTTAAATTATTGTGATTTTCAATACCTAACCTATTTCCATTTGTTTTAGGTGAAAAGCCTTATTTTAATACAGAATTCCTTTCAATTTCGAATAAATCTATTTTATTTAATTTCCATATATGGGATACAATCGAATACTCCTCGAGTAGTGACTCATCTGTTGAGTGAAATATTAAAGGATCATCAGTAAATAATGAAACGTTTAAACCAACACTAAAGAATTTTAGAAAGGGACTTTTCATTAACTCCAAAAATAAAGCATTGTTTGAAGCAGGTGAAACAGAAATTCAAATCTGTTTAAGATAATATAAGCATTGTAAAACATAAGTTTTTTAATAATTATTATATAATTTATTGAATCTTCCAATAAATAAATAGTTCCCAAATTCAATATTTTTCTGCCTTTCCACAATGATGCCTAAATTTCAATGGCTTTAGACCCCTAGAATACTTAAGTTGATTTATTACACGAATATTGTTGTACATGTAGAATCCCCAATATGAGTATGGTGGGTTATCGCCTACATTCAGATTCTCTGTATAAATAAAATCCTAACTTTTTGAAGATTACTTTCTTTGTTGGATTTCATAATCAACAGAATCCCATGCAAAAATATTAGACAACAATATACATGTTAATAGATATTCAGTTGGATTTTCAAGAGCCTCAAAAAGTGGGGAAAAAATATTGTTTAGCATTTCATCAAATGAAGATATATGCTTTTTTTCTATAAAAGACATTATATATTCTCGGTACATGAATGACCCATTTAAATTGTTCGAAATATAAATTATTGTAATACAACCATTGATAAAAGTTTCTCCATTCGTTTTTATCTTTACCATACACACTAATACGCCACTCGAAATATTGGTAATGTGTCACTCTTAAATTTCGTATTACTTCTTTAGTAATGTTAGTCAAATATCTACCTTTAATTTCATTGCTTATTTTAAAAACACTTCTATCATTATGTTTGATTCAAATAAATTTTACTTTTAGTTAAATATGTCACACCTCTGAAAACATGTTTTAATTGCGTCAGTATTAAAGCGTACAGTTGACTTGTTTGACCAATGCAACCCAAAATACTTTTTAAAAGTTGACCTAATGTACTAACAACATTGTCTCGATTATATAAAACAATTTTTTTTGTAGTCACATAGCATTTTCTAATATACTTTAGTAGATATTTTGACTCATACATGCTGAATGGTATACATGACTATCAACTTTATAGACATTGTAAAATTCTGTCTCGATATTGTTTCCAGACAACTCGTTTTCAAGTTTACCACTAAAAAGTGTGTAAAGTTGGTAGTTTTGAAATAAAATTTAAGCCAATAGTATGCAAAACTTTTACAATTGGAGTATGACTCATAGTCAATATTCTCCTAAATATCTGGTAAATTAGTAAATTGTTTTACCTGCAGTTTCATAAAATGGGATTATTTGCTTACATTAGTACTTTCATCGTTTGTATTCTCGGAAAATTTTTGATTCTTTCTTAACTACTTCCTTAAATTTATTGGATTATATGCCAAATTTTGGTTTGAATACCACTTTATTTTATACATTCTGTTAATCATCTAATATTTTATAATTATTTTACCAGGGATATTTATATTAATATCATCTGTATTTTCAACAGTATTACTCTCGTGAAAGTGCTCATAACTGTGAATCATTGTATTATTTCTTCAAAAGAAGGCAAATCATGGACCCATTCATCTCTAATTTTAAGAACCTCGTCTATCACCACAACTGCATGATTCATATAATGATCAAACAACTTCGAAAAAACCACCTCTGAACTTGAGATAAATCTAAGATAATCAAGATCTTCCAATATATTTCCTTCCCTTTCATCAACTTCGAACAAACTTTCCGTCGAACCATCCTTTTTAAAAACGATCAGATGCTGGCAGATCAAGTTAAATTTTTATTTACCTTAAAATAATTATTAAAAATTTTACCACTGCTACCTAATGATAACGATCTATCGTATCTATTCACTGTGTCGTTATTTTCCATTCCCATTTTATTATCGAAGTAGTATTCACTAAAATAAGGACCTTCATCCGCATCTTTGTATTTAATATAACCATCTAGTGAAAACTAGGAAAAATTCAGATCATTCATTATATATAGATTGTCGACAAAGTTTTCATATGATAGTTTTCTATTATTACATAACTCTTGTGAACTAGATGTTGTGGAGTGTTCTAGTGTCATTGTAACAAAACTCCTTAACTTTAATACTTGAGTAGCAAAATAATATATAACAGTACCTTAAACTCAAAGTTTTACTTTTATCATGCCTGTATCGCAAAAAAAAAATATATGTACACGTAATACATATATTTTTTTCATATTCCAAATTTTAACTTTAATTTTGTAATAGTTTTTACCATTCAACGCCAAATAAAGAGGAGAGATTTGTTTGTCATGATGTCTAGTCACATAAAGCTATAAATTTATGTACTGTGAAAATATATAATTGCTTCAGTTAGCCCAATTCTCTCATATAGGTATAAATCCTATTTCTTGTTGAGATATTTATGTATATTATTTCATATTTTGCTTTGTTGAATTTTGACAATTCACATTAGTAATATACTTATTATAGTTTGATATTGCACACATTTTCTTTTTTTGTTAGGGTTCAATTAATGTAAAGGAGTCAATGTAACCATACGGAGATTCTATTTTAACGAGTTGGTCGTGCAGTATTGGTGGGCTATCAAACTCAAAAATGTTTGAATAAGGATCACTTATTGAAACTAGCGGTTCGGTGATCCTGTACCCTTCAAAGAAATTTAAATGGTCAGTATCAAAGGCATTAATTGAATCGAAAGTACTTCCATTACTGTTAAAACACGTGTCTTCATCTAGTATTACAGTTTGTCCGTCAGTAGAGTCATTGGAAGTTCTGTTGTTTATACATGTATTATTAATACTTTCGTCAATATTCATTAGACTGCAAACTGAATCCTTATTAAGAAAGACCTGATCATGGTACATTTTGAAAGGCTTGTATTCGAATAAATCATTATTTGTATATAATTTATCACCAAAATCATGATTTATCGGGCTACTTAAACTATTAATTGAATTTGACTCGTTGTTAATTAAATAATCTGAATTGAGATTATTTATATACATATCTATATTCATGGATCCTGAATTTGAAACACTTTCAAATCTCCCTGAATCACACTGACTAATATTGTTCATAATACCATCTTCAGATATTTGATTTACTCCTAAATTTTCACTTTCTTCATTTGTAAAATGGCTTTGAAAATTGTTCTCTTGGTCAGTTCTGCAAAATAATTTGTTGTTTTTATCCTCCTGTACGACGATATTTTGATTTGAGAAGGTTGGAGAATTGGTCAAGTATGTAGAAACTGCCTCTCTATATGCACTTGTTACCGTTTCTGGAGACACTTCTGAATCTATGTTTTTAACCCAATGATTTAATGGTTTCAATGAAGTATCTATATTATGATGCTCCTCTCTGTCATTAACTAATCCAGATCCCATAGAACCCTTTGAATTATCTCTAGAGCTAATTTCGGAGTTATTGTTATATTTACAACTTTCAGTTTGTGATTGAAAAATACAAGCATGCTTTAACGCCTTCTTAACACCTCCATAAATAGTTGGATTAAATGATTTTGTATTCATTTGATTTAGAGTTCCAAATCGTTTATAAGATACAATAAACACTCTTCTGCTCGGAACCCATATTATCTTTTTCGGTAAAGGTTTTAGCCTATTTGCCTGTTCATTAAAACTATATACACTGTCAGCATCACTTTCCAAATCTGATTTAACAGAGTTATCATTTTTATTTAAAAAACATCTAATATTATTTTCAATGGAACCAAATTTTTGAAACTTTTTTTTGTTATGATTTTCAGACTGTATATTCTTCCCTTCAGGCAGTGCGATATCATTATTAATACGAACATTTCCGTTCATTAAATTGTCGTCAGCATTAATAGGCGAGTAATTATCTTTTTCGTTTGAGTTCTTCTGCTTCTTTATCCACTTTATTGCTAAATTAAAGGCTTCCAACACTCCTCTTGTTTTAACTGAAAACCAAGCCCTTCTTTTATTGTATGTGATACTGAACCCAAGTCTCTTCATGCAAAATTTTATAAATGTCGAGTACGGAGGAGTCAATAAAATCTCAACTTGTTGAGAAATTACATTAACATCCTCAGATATTATGTTGAGAAGATGTTTATCATTGTTATTTATAACATTTATATTGCTTATCTCTCTACAATTTTCAATAATATCCTGAATTTTACCGGAAGAGACATTTCCATTGACTACTTTATTCAAAAACTCTTTACCATTTGATTTATAATAACTATTATTATCACATTCTGAATACTTGTATTTGTCAACATCATTCCTTATTTTCTTTTTCTTGTAACTATTCACATTACTACCACCAGACGAATCCCAATTCTTTGCCGTTTTTAGAGTTATTGGCGTATCACTGTTTTCCTTATATTTTGAGTTATAAATGCTTTTATACTTTATCGAACATATCGTAATATAACTTTTAAAAAGCTCAAATGCGTCATTTTCGTAACTCAGGCTAATACCAACAAACTCTTGTTCTTGAGCAATATGGTCATTTATACTTGCCTCGAGTGAATTGTTGTCATTGGTTTCATACTTGACATGCTTTGAATTGTTCTTTTGGGTTTGATATTTCCAGGATAAAGTGTCTAAATTCCAATATATTCCTTCTGGATATGGAAGCAACATTTGTCTGTGCTGCTCTATCATTAACGGAGGTGGAATACGAATATATTTGTATTCTTCAATTATTTTTTCACTCATCCATTTGTCAAAAAAGTAATAAAATAAAATAGATTGTGAAACATAGCACTTTTTTCCTAGTTCATTATAAACATCACTTTTATCACTTCTTAATATCTGGAACTCGCATATTAGCATTTCATTTGTACTTCTAGTTAAGTAGTTCTTTACTAGAAGAATTTCTATTGGAATATTTTTAATCTGGTCATTTTCATTTACTTCGGTTGTTGTATCAATTGAGATGCCTTTTTTTGACCTAAAGTTTATTTTGTGAGCGGATTTTATAGAATAAACTTCTTTGTCGCAACTTGTACTTTTCCAACGGTCAAAGTAATTTATTTGAGACTCCGTAAGATTCAGCACGTTCTCTTTTTCTCCAAGTATAAAAACAAGTGCATTCCTATATATCTTTGCAGAAAATTTAAATTCTCCATATCCATCTACAGCTGGATCGTTATGATTCCTACTGCAGAAGTTACAATAATGTTCGTTATTGCAATTGAGTGAATAAGGAATTAGTATTTTTCTTGCATCATCATTGCAAGTAAGTTTGTGGCTACTAGGGCTCTCGAAACCCTCTAACATACCTCCAATGTTCTGAGTCGTTGTATTCGCCGTTGATATTGGAGACGTAGTTAAATCGTAGCTTTTTGGAGAATCTTTAAAGTTAATTATATCAAATATTTCCTCCATTTTGTTACTCTTTGTTCTTATTTTCATTAACTCATCACCCACAGTTGGAAGTAGCAAGTCCATATTGTTATTTACAGAAAGCACGAGTTCATCTCCCGGGTAAATACACACACTTGGAATTGTGACGACATATAATCTCCCATCTATAACCTCCAACTGACAGTTGCTTTCATCACTTTCTTTCCAAGTCTTTTGAATGAATCCAAGAATACCAGTAATGTTTCTTGTGTCAATAACAACACCATTATAACGCCAAATCCAGTTTAATGAACTCCTTAATTCTGTATAACAGTATTCTTTACTTCTAAATACCAAACTGTCAAGACTTAAAATTTCTCCTTGAATTTCCCCTATTATTATTTTTTCATTACTATTTGAGTTTAGTTTATTATCCCCAATATATCTCACGCCAAACCTCAAATAATCCTCTTCACCTATCTTCCCATGTTCTTCATAAAGTCCCAAGTAAGGAATTCCAAGGTCATTTGGAGACCATATAATATTTCTCCCTGTTAATCTTTTTATTTCCTCTCCGGATTTTTGCTCTAATATCATATTTGAAACCTGTTAAACCTTTCTAGAACCCCTATTTATATATATATTTTCTGTCATATGAGTTATTCTCAAATTCAACTATATAGTTTATTATTAATTTTTTGTTTATGTTTTTTTATTAATTCAAGACATTAAATATAAATCACAATCTCCTCTTTCTTTTTAATTTGTCTTTCATTAATTTTTCCTTTTTGTTCTTCTCAATATATTACCTTTTTTACCAACCATTTAATTTCTTTAAGTGACTCTTACTTTATATTATCATCATATTGTGTCAAAAGTGTGGGGGTATCAAATTATATATTAACCTTCATCACGATACCTATTTATTACTCTATTATAATTTAATAACCCCTTATTAGTCACGAAGGATAATAGTAATTTCCCATATAAATAGGGCATGCATAAACGTACATGTATGCATGCAAAAAGAAAGTATCGCTTTTTATTAAAAAAAAAACTCCTGCATTAAAATAAATAAGGAAAAAAAAAGATGACAAATAATGTATTAATTTAATATTTTTTTAATAATTTCATTTCATGAATAGAGTGCGTAATATTTAAAATAAATATTATTAAATTGAACACAGGAATATTTGACAGAATATTTAAAGAAGTGAAGTTTATCATAATAATACAAGGAAAATATAATTAGTGTTAATATAAGAGTTGAAAAAAAAAAAAAATATATATATATATATAAATATATGTATTTATGCACAAAATATAAATAATCAAAAA